>NW_026871520.1:0-111545 GCF_028564815.1 Eubalaena glacialis
AAAGAAAGCGGGTGCTTCCAGGCTCTGGTTAGGAGCATATCCTGCCCTGCACTAGAGCTAAGGGGAATCTTGACGTGCACTCTACCCTGGCCTACAGCTCTGATTTGCCCTCCAGAAGGGTAGTTGTGCAGCCTTTTCCTTGAGTCCTTAGTCACAGTTCTGCATTAGTTTAAAGGTACTAATCTTCTCAGGACTCCAGTCCCACTCGTGCCAGTACCCGTTTCCGTACAAGAACTCTGAGTACCCCAGGGCTCCCCTGGGCTTGCCGGGCCACACTCACACCCGTAGCCCCTTCACTGTGCCCCTCTGTAGGCCGAGTGAAGCATAACAAACTGCACTCTTTCTTGGGAAAGCTAGATTTCCTCAGCTCACCAGCAGCCTCTGGAACACGGTTCTAGCAAGTCCAGCATACCATGGAAGTCTGCCTCATCGCCCTATTCTGAGCTGTACTGAGCAAAACTCTCTGCTTTGAAGTCCTTCGAGGACCTCATACCTGAAGTCACCGTATCTCAAGGAGAAAGACGGCTTGCATTCCAACTTCCACTAAAGCACAGTTTTCTGTGTAACACTTCAGGCTTTGGGGACAGGCACAGGGCTCTTAGGAGACCTAGGGCAGTCTATTGTCTAGGCACGTCGCTACATGTACAACACCCTGTGCAGAAAACTTGATTCTGGGAAGAGCCAAGTAGCTAGCTAGGTCTCTTTTGTCCTCTTAGAAACCACAGATACTTACGCTACGTGTCAATCTGGAAACAGGACCTGATGGGACTAGCCTTGTTTCCCATCATGAAAGCTCCTTTTATGCGCCTTGAAGCTAAGTGAAAAACACTGTTGGTGTCGTGCTTATACACACGACAGGCATGGCTGTGAGAGGGAAAAAGAGGTGTCACGAAGAAACATGGTATTCCAGTTTCTGAGTCAGAGCTGATCCTGTCCTGTTCTATAGCTAAAGGGAAACTCAAAGTGAGGCCTAACTTCGAAGGAGGGCCCTGATATGCCTTACAGCGGGTTAGGCGTGCAACAGCTTCCATGAGGCCTTAGTCGCTCTCCTGCTTTAGTTGAACGCTAGTAAGCTTTTCAGGCCGCCTAGATCCCTCGCGGCAGCACTCGTTTCCGTACAAGGATACTGAGTACCCGCAGGCTCCCCTGGGCTTGCTGGGCCGCACTCAGACCCGTAGGCCCATCAGGGTGCCCCTGGGTAGGCCGAGTGAAGGGTAACCCGCTGCACTCTTCCTTGGGCGAGCTAGATATCCCCAGCTCACCAACGGCTTCATGAACACGGTTCTAGCAAGGCCAGCATACCATGGAAGTCGTCCTCGTTGCCCTAGTCTGAGCGGTACTGAGAAAAACTCTCTGCTTACAAGTCCTTCTAGGACCTCATCCCTGAAGTCACCGTATCTCTAGGAGAAAGGCAGCTTGCACAGCAACTTCCACTACAGCACAGTTTTGTGTGGAACACTTCAGGTTTTTGGGAGAGGCACAGGACCCTAGGAGACCTAGGGCAGTCTGTCATCGAAGCAGTTCGCTACACGCAGAGGGCCCTATGCAGAAAAGTTGAATCAGGGAAGAGCCAGGGAGGTAGCTAGGTCTCTTTTGACCTGCCAGTACCCACAGACACTTATGCTGCATGTCAATCTGGTGATGGTGCCTGATGCGACTGGCCTTGTTTTCCCACCTTGAAAGCTCTTCTTCTGCGCCTTGAAGCTCCCTTAAAAACACTGTGGTTGTCAGGCTTATACTCACGGCAGGCATGGCTGTGAGAGGGCAAAAGAGGTTTCACGACGAGACAGGGTATTTCAGTTTCTAAATCAGAGCTGATCCTGTCCTGTTTTATAGCTAAGGGGAAACTCAAAGTGAGCCCTCGCTTCGAAGGCGGCCCCTGATATGCCTTACAGCGGGGTAGGCGTGCAACAGCTTCCATGAGGCCTGAGTCGCTCTTCTGCTTTAGTTGAACGCCAGTAAGCTTTTCAGGCCTCCTAGATCCCTCGCGGCAGCACTCGTTTCCGTACAAGGATACTGAGTAACCCCAGGCTCCCCTGGGCTTGCTGGGCCGCACTCAGACCCGTAGGCCCATCAGGGTGCCCCTGGGTAGGCCGAGTGAAGGGTAACCCGCTGCACTCTTCCTTGGGCGAGCTAGATATCCCCAGCTCACCAACGGCTTCATGAACACGGTTCTAGCAAGGCCAGCATACCATGGAAGTCGTCCTCGTTGCCCTAGTCTGAGCGGTACTGAGAAAAACTCTCTGCTTACAAGTCCTTCCAGGACCTCATCCCTGAAGTCACCGTATCTCTAGGAGAAAGGCAGCTTGCACAGCAACTTCCACTACAGCACAGTTTTGTGTGGAACACTTCAGGTTTTTGGGAGAGGCACAGGACCCTAGGAGACCTAGGGCAGTCTTTCATCTAAGCAGTTCGCTACACGCAGAGCGCCCTATGCAGAAAAGTTGAATCAGGGAAGAGCCAGGGAGGTAGCTAGGTCTCTTTTGACCTGCCAGTACCCACGGACACTTATGCTGCGTGTCAACCTGGTGATGGTGCCTCATGCGACTGGCTTTGTTTTCCCACCTTGAAAGCTCTTCTTCTGCGCCTTGAAGCTCCCTTAAAAACACTGTGGTTGTCAGGCTTATACTCACGGCAGGCATGGCTGTGAGAGGGAAAAAGAGGTTACACGAAGAGACAGGGTATTTCAGTTTCTGAGTCAGAGCTCATCCTGCCTTGTTATGTAGCTAAATGGAAACTCAAAGTGAGCCCTAGCTTCGAAGGAGGGTCCTGATATGCCATGCAGCGGGATAGGCGTACAACAGCTTCTATGAAGCCTTAGTCACTCTTCTGCTTTAGCTGAAGGCTAGTAAGCTTTTCTGGACTCCTAGACCCCTCGCGGCAGCACTCGCTTCCCTACCAAGGCACTGAGCACCCCCAGGCTCTCCTGAGTCGAAGATCAACATTCAGACACGTAGACCCTTCGGAGTACCCGTGTCTGTGCCGAGTGAAGGAGAGCATGATGCACACTTCGTCGCGGGACCTAGATTTTCTCAGCTCACCAATAGCCTCAGGAACATGATTCTAGGAGGTGCAGCATGCCATGCAAGTCTGCCTGCTTACAGTAGTCCGAGCTGTACTGAGAAAAACTCTTTGCTTACAATTCCTTCTACCACCTCATAGCTGAAGTCAACCTACCTCTAGGAGAAAGTCGGCTTGTGGTCCAAGTGCAACTAGAGCACACTTTCTGGTATAATGCTACAGGCTTTTGGAAGATGCCCAGGAGCCAGGACACCTAGGGAATTCTTTCATTTAGGCAGTTCGCTACACGCAGAACACCCGGCATAGGAAAGTGGATTCTCCAAGACCCAGGGAGTAGCTAGGTCTCTTTTGACTTGTTAGAAAGCACAGATGCTTCTTCTGCGTGTCAACCTGGAAATGGCGGCCTTAGGAGTCAAGCCTTGTTTTCCCGTCTTGAAAGCTCCATTCAAGCGGCCTTAAAGCTACCTGAGAAACACTGTGGTTGTGGGACTTGTATTCACTCCAGGCATGGCTCTGGAAGAACATGAGTTATCTCGAAAGAAAGCGGGTGCTTCCAGGCTCTGGTTAGGAGCATATCCTGCCCTGCACTAGAGCTAAGGGGAATCTTGACGTGCACTCTACCCTGGCCTACAGCTCTGATTTGCCCTCCAGAAGGGTAGTTGTGCAGCCTTTTCCTTGAGTCCTTAGTCACAGTTCTGCATTAGTTTAAAGGTACTAATCTTCTCAGGACTCCAGTCCCACTCGTGCCAGTACCCGTTTCCGTACAAGAACTCTGAGTACCCCAGGGCTCCCCTGGGCTTGCCGGGCCACACTCACACCCGTAGGCCCTTCACTGTGCCCCTCTGTAGGCCGAGTGAAGCATAACAAACTGCACTCTTTCTTGGGAAAGCTAGATTTCCTCAGCTCACCAGCAGCCTCTGGAACACGGTTCTAGCAAGTCCAGCATACCATGGAAGTCTGCCTCATCGCCCTATTCTGAGCTGTACTGAGCAAAACTCTCTGCTTTGAAGTCCTTCGAGGACCTCATACCTGAAGTCACCGTATCTCAAGGAGAAAGACGGCTTGCATTCCAACTTCCACTAAAGCACAGTTTTCTGTGTAACACTTCAGGCTTTGGGGACAGGCACAGGGCTCTTAGGAGACCTAGGGCAGTCTATTGTCTAGGCACGTCGCTACATGTACAACACCCTGTGCAGAAAACTTGATTCTGGGAAGAGCCAAGTAGCTAGCTAGGTCTCTTTTGTCCTCTTAGAAACCACAGATACTTACGCTACGTGTCAATCTGGAAACAGGACCTGATGGGACTAGCCTTGTTTCCCATCATGAAAGCTCCTTTTATGCGCCTTGAAGCTAAGTGAAAAACACTGTTGGTGTCGTGCTTATACACACGACAGGCATGGCTGTGAGAGGGAAAAAGAGGTGTCACGAAGAAACATGGTATTCCAGTTTCTGAGTCAGAGCTGATCCTGTCCTGTTCTATAGCTAAAGGGAAACTCAAAGTGAGGCCTAACTTCGAAGGAGGGCCCTGATATGCCTTACAGCGGGTTAGGCGTGCAACAGCTTCCATGAGGCCTTAGTCGCTCTCCTGCTTTAGTTGAACGCTAGTAAGCTTTTCAGGCCGCCTAGATCCCTCGCGGCAGCACTCGTTTCCGTACAAGGATACTGAGTACCCGCAGGCTCCCCTGGGCTTGCTGGGCCGCACTCAGACCCGTAGGCCCATCAGGGTGCCCCTGGGTAGGCCGAGTGAAGGGTAACCCGCTGCACTCTTCCTTGGGCGAGCTAGATATCCCCAGCTCACCAACGGCTTCATGAACACGGTTCTAGCAAGGCCAGCATACCATGGAAGTCGTCCTCGTTGCCCTAGTCTGAGCGGTACTGAGAAAAACTCTCTGCTTACAAGTCCTTCTAGGACCTCATCCCTGAAGTCACCGTATCTCTAGGAGAAAGGCAGCTTGCACAGCAACTTCCACTACAGCACAGTTTTGTGTGGAACACTTCAGGTTTTTGGGAGAGGCACAGGACCCTAGGAGACCTAGGGCAGTCTGTCATCGAAGCAGTTCGCTACACGCAGAGGGCCCTATGCAGAAAAGTTGAATCAGGGAAGAGCCAGGGAGGTAGCTAGGTCTCTTTTGACCTGCCAGTACCCACAGACACTTATGCTGCATGTCAATCTGGTGATGGTGCCTGATGCGACTGGCCTTGTTTTCCCACCTTGAAAGCTCTTCTTCTGCGCCTTGAAGCTCCCTTAAAAACACTGTGGTTGTCAGGCTTATACTCACGGCAGGCATGGCTGTGAGAGGGCAAAAGAGGTTTCACGACGAGACAGGGTATTTCAGTTTCTAAATCAGAGCTGATCCTGTCCTGTTTTATAGCTAAGGGGAAACTCAAAGTGAGCCCTCGCTTCGAAGGCGGCCCCTGATATGCCTTACAGCGGGGTAGGCGTGCAACAGCTTCCATGAGGCCTGAGTCGCTCTTCTGCTTTAGTTGAACGCCAGTAAGCTTTTCAGGCCTCCTAGATCCCTCGCGGCAGCACTCGTTTCCGTACAAGGATACTGAGTAACCCCAGGCTCCCCTGGGCTTGCTGGGCCACACTCAGACCCGTAGGCCCATCAGGGTGCCCCTGGGTAGGCCGAGTGAAGGGTAACCCGCTGCACTCTTCCTTGGGCGAGCTAGATATCCCCAGCTCACCAACGGCTTCATGAACACGGTTCTAGCAAGGCCAGCATACCATGGAAGTCGTCCTCGTTGCCCTAGTCTGAGCGGTACTGAGAAAAACTCTCTGCTTACAAGTCCTTCCAGGACCTCATCCCTGAAGTCACCGTATCTCTAGGAGAAAGGCAGCTTGCACAGCAACTTCCACTACAGCACAGTTTTGTGTGGAACACTTCAGGTTTTTGGGAGAGGCACAGGACCCTAGGAGACCTAGGGCAGTCTTTCATCTAAGCAGTTCGCTACACGCAGAGCGCCCTATGCAGAAAAGTTGAATCAGGGAAGAGGCAGGGAGGTAGCTAGGTCTCTTTTGACCTGCCAGTACCCACGGACACTTATGCTGCGTGTCAACCTGGTGATGGTGCCTCATGCGACTGGCTTTGTTTTCCCACCTTGAAAGCTCTTCTTCTGCGCCTTGAAGCTCCCTTAAAAACACTGTGGTTGTCAGGCTTATACTCACGGCAGGCATGGCTGTGAGAGGGAAAAAGAGGTTACACGAAGAGACAGGGTATTTCAGTTTCTGAGTCAGAGCTCATCCTGCCTTGTTATGTAGCTAAATGGAAACTCAAAGTGAGCCCTAGCTTCGAAGGAGGGTCCTGATATGCCATGCAGCGGGATAGGCGTACAACAGCTTCTATGAAGCCTTAGTCACTCTTCTGCTTTAGCTGAAGGCTAGTAAGCTTTTCTGGACTCCTAGACCCCTCGCGGCAGCACTCGCTTCCCTACCAAGGCACTGAGCACCCCCAGGCTCTCCTGAGTCGAAGATCAACATTCAGACACGTAGACCCTTCGGAGTACCCGTGTCTGTGCCGAGTGAAGGAGAGCATGATGCACACTTCGTCGCGGGACCTAGATTTTCTCAGCTCACCAATAGCCTCAGGAACATGATTCTAGGAGGTGCAGCATGCCATGCAAGTCTGCCTGCTTACAGTAGTCCGAGCTGTACTGAGAAAAACTCTTTGCTTACAATTCCTTCTACCACCTCATAGCTGAAGTCAACCTACCTCTAGGAGAAAGTCGGCTTGTGGTCCAAGTGCAACTAGAGCACACTTTCTGGTATAATGCTACAGGCTTTTGGAAGATGCCCAGGAGCCAGGACACCTAGGGAATTCTTTCATTTAGGCAGTTCGCTACACGCAGAACACCCGGCATAGGAAAGTGGATTCTCCAAGACCCAGGGAGTAGCTAGGTCTCTTTTGACTTGTTAGAAAGCACAGATGCTTCTTCTGCGTGTCAACCTGGAAATGGCGGCCTTAGGAGTCAAGCCTTGTTTTCCCGTCTTGAAAGCTCCATTCAAGCGGCCTTAAAGCTACCTGAGAAACACTGTGGTTGTGGGACTTGTATTCACTCCAGGCATGGCTCTGGAAGAACATGAGTTATCTCGAAAGAAAGCGGGTGCTTCCAGGCTCTGGTTAGGAGCATATCCTGCCCTGCACTAGAGCTAAGGGGAATCTTGACGTGCACTCTACCCTGGCCTACAGCTCTGATTTGCCCTCCAGAAGGGTAGTTGTGCAGCCTTTTCCTTGAGTCCTTAGTCACAGTTCTGCATTAGTTTAAAGGTACTAATCTTCTCAGGACTCCAGTCCCACTCGTGCCAGTACCCGTTTCCGTACAAGAACTCTGAGTACCCCAGGGCTCCCCTGGGCTTGCCGGGCCACACTCACACCCGTAGGCCCTTCACTGTGCCCCTCTGTAGGCCGAGTGAAGCATAACAAACTGCACTCTTTCTTGGGAAAGCTAGATTTCCTCAGCTCACCAGCAGCCTCTGGAACACGGTTCTAGCAAGTCCAGCATACCATGGAAGTCTGCCTCATCGCCCTATTCTGAGCTGTACTGAGCAAAACTCTCTGCTTTGAAGTCCTTCGAGGACCTCATACCTGAAGTCACCGTATCTCAAGGAGAAAGACGGCTTGCATTCCAACTTCCACTAAAGCACAGTTTTCTGTGTAACACTTCAGGCTTTGGGGACAGGCACAGGGCTCTTAGGAGACCTAGGGCAGTCTATTGTCTAGGCACGTCGCTACATGTACAACACCCTGTGCAGAAAACTTGATTCTGGGAAGAGCCAAGTAGCTAGCTAGGTCTCTTTTGTCCTCTTAGAAACCACAGATACTTACGCTACGTGTCAATCTGGAAACAGGACCTGATGGGACTAGCCTTGTTTCCCATCATGAAAGCTCCTTTTATGCGCCTTGAAGCTAAGTGAAAAACACTGTTGGTGTCGTGCTTATACACACGACAGGCATGGCTGTGAGAGGGAAAAAGAGGTGTCACGAAGAAACATGGTATTCCAGTTTCTGAGTCAGAGCTGATCCTGTCCTGTTCTATAGCTAAAGGGAAACTCAAAGTGAGGCCTAACTTCGAAGGAGGGCCCTGATATGCCTTACAGCGGGTTAGGCGTGCAACAGCTTCCATGAGGCCTTAGTCGCTCTCCTGCTTTAGTTGAACGCTAGTAAGCTTTTCAGGCCGCCTAGATCCCTCGCGGCAGCACTCGTTTCCGTACAAGGATACTGAGTACCCGCAGGCTCCCCTGGGCTTGCTGGGCCGCACTCAGACCCGTAGGCCCATCAGGGTGCCCCTGGGTAGGCCGAGTGAAGGGTAACCCGCTGCACTCTTCCTTGGGCGAGCTAGATATCCCCAGCTCACCAACGGCTTCATGAACACGGTTCTAGCAAGGCCAGCATACCATGGAAGTCGTCCTCGTTGCCCTAGTCTGAGCGGTACTGAGAAAAACTCTCTGCTTACAAGTCCTTCTAGGACCTCATCCCTGAAGTCACCGTATCTCTAGGAGAAAGGCAGCTTGCACAGCAACTTCCACTACAGCACAGTTTTGTGTGGAACACTTCAGGTTTTTGGGAGAGGCACAGGACCCTAGGAGACCTAGGGCAGTCTGTCATCGAAGCAGTTCGCTACACGCAGAGGGCCCTATGCAGAAAAGTTGAATCAGGGAAGAGCCAGGGAGGTAGCTAGGTCTCTTTTGACCTGCCAGTACCCACAGACACTTATGCTGCATGTCAATCTGGTGATGGTGCCTGATGCGACTGGCCTTGTTTTCCCACCTTGAAAGCTCTTCTTATGCGCCTTGAAGCTCCCTTAAAAACACTGTGGTTGTCAGGCTTATACTCACGGCAGGCATGGCTGTGAGAGGGCAAAAGAGGTTTCACGACGAGACAGGGTATTTCAGTTTCTAAATCAGAGCTGATCCTGTCCTGTTTTATAGCTAAGGGGAAACTCAAAGTGAGCCCTCGCTTCGAAGGCGGCCCCTGATATGCCTTACAGCGGGGTAGGCGTGCAACAGCTTCCATGAGGCCTGAGTCGCTCTTCTGCTTTAGTTGAACGCCAGTAAGCTTTTCAGGCCTCCTAGATCCCTCGCGGCAGCACTCGTTTCCGTACAAGGATACTGAGTAACCCCAGGCTCCCCTGGGCTTGCTGGGCCACACTCAGACCCGTAGGCCCATCAGGGTGCCCCTGGGTAGGCCGAGTGAAGGGTAACCCGCTGCACTCTTCCTTGGGCGAGCTAGATATCCCCAGCTCACCAACGGCTTCATGAACACGGTTCTAGCAAGGCCAGCATACCATGGAAGTCGTCCTCGTTGCCCTAGTCTGAGCGGTACTGAGAAAAACTCTCTGCTTACAAGTCCTTCCAGGACCTCATCCCTGAAGTCACCGTATCTCTAGGAGAAAGGCAGCTTGCACAGCAACTTCCACTACAGCACAGTTTTGTGTGGAACACTTCAGGTTTTTGGGAGAGGCACAGGACCCTAGGAGACCTAGGGCAGTCTTTCATCGAAGCAGTTCGCTACACGCAGAGCGCCCTATGCAGAAAAGTTGAATCAGGGAAGAGGCAGGGAGGTAGCTAGGTCTCTTTTGACCTGCCAGTACCCACGGACACTTATGCTGCGTGTCAACCTGGTGATGGTGCCTCATGCGACTGGCTTTGTTTTCCCACCTTGAAAGCTCTTCTTCTGCGCCTTGAAGCTCCCTTAAAAACACTGTGGTTGTCAGGCTTATACTCACGGCAGGCATGGCTGTGAGAGGGAAAAAGAGGTTACACGAAGAGACAGGGTATTTCAGTTTCTGAGTCAGAGCTCATCCTGCCTTGTTATGTAGCTAAATGGAAACTCAAAGTGAGCCCTAGCTTCGAAGGAGGGCCCTGATATGCCATGCAGCGGGATAGGCGTACAACAGCTTCTATGAAGCCTTAGTCACTCTTCTGCTTTAGCTGAAGGCTAGTAAGCTTTTCTGGACTCCTAGACCCCTCGCGGCAGCACTCGCTTCCCTACCAAGGCACTGAGCACCCCCAGGCTCTCCTGAGTCGAAGATCAACATTCAGACACGTAGACCCTTCGGAGTACCCGTGTCTGTGCCGAGTGAAGGAGAGCATGATGCACACTTCGTCGCGGGACCTAGATTTTCTCAGCTCACCAATAGCCTCAGGAACATGATTCTAGGAGGTGCAGCATGCCATGCAAGTCTGCCTGCTTACAGTAGTCCGAGCTGTACTGAGAAAAACTCTTTGCTTACAATTCCTTCTACCACCTCATAGCTGAAGTCAACCTACCTCTAGGAGAAAGTCGGCTTGTGGTCCAAGTGCAACTAGAGCACACTTTCTGGTATAATGCTACAGGCTTTTGGAAGATGCCCAGGAGCCAGGACACCTAGGGAATTCTTTCATTTAGGCAGTTCGCTACACGCAGAACACCCGGCATAGGAAAGTGGATTCTCCAAGACCCAGGGAGTAGCTAGGTCTCTTTTGACTTGTTAGAAAGCACAGATGCTTCTTCTGCGTGTCAACCTGGAAATGGCGGCCTTAGGAGTCAAGCCTTGTTTTCCCGTCTTGAAAGCTCCATTCAAGCGGCCTTAAAGCTACCTGAGAAACACTGTGGTTGTGGGACTTGTATTCACTCCAGGCATGGCTCTGGAAGAACATGAGTTATCTCGAAAGAAAGCGGGTGCTTCCAGGCTCTGGTTAGGAGCATATCCTGCCCTGCACTAGAGCTAAGGGGAATCTTGACGTGCACTCTACCCTGGCCTACAGCTCTGATTTGCCCTCCAGAAGGGTAGTTGTGCAGCCTTTTCCTTGAGTCCTTAGTCACAGTTCTGCATTAGTTTAAAGGTACTAATCTTCTCAGGACTCCAGTCCCACTCGTGCCAGTACCCGTTTCCGTACAAGAACTCTGAGTACCCCAGGGCTCCCCTGGGCTTGCCGGGCCACACTCACACCCGTAGGCCCTTCACTGTGCCCCTCTGTAGGCCGAGTGAAGCATAACAAACTGCACTCTTTCTTGGGAAAGCTAGATTTCCTCAGCTCACCAGCAGCCTCTGGAACACGGTTCTAGCAAGTCCAGCATACCATGGAAGTCTGCCTCATCGCCCTATTCTGAGCTGTACTGAGCAAAACTCTCTGCTTTGAAGTCCTTCGAGGACCTCATACCTGAAGTCACCGTATCTCAAGGAGAAAGACGGCTTGCATTCCAACTTCCACTAAAGCACAGTTTTCTGTGTAACACTTCAGGCTTTGGGGACAGGCACAGGGCTCTTAGGAGACCTAGGGCAGTCTATTGTCTAGGCACGTCGCTACATGTACAACACCCTGTGCAGAAAACTTGATTCTGGGAAGAGCCAAGTAGCTAGCTAGGTCTCTTTTGTCCTCTTAGAAACCACAGATACTTACGCTGCGTGTCAATCTGGAAACAGGACCTGATGGGACTAGCCTTGTTTCCCATCATGAAAGCTCCTTTTATGCGCCTTGAAGCTAAGTGAAAAACACTGTTGGTGTCGTGCTTATACACACGACAGGCATGGCTGTGAGAGGGAAAAAGAGGTGTCACGAAGAAACATGGTATTCCAGTTTCTGAGTCAGAGCTGATCCTGTCCTGTTCTATAGCTAAAGGGAAACTCAAAGTGAGGCCTAACTTCGAAGGAGGGCCCTGATATGCCTTACAGCGGGTTAGGCGTGCAACAGCTTCCATGAGGCCTTAGTCGCTCTCCTGCTTTAGTTGAACGCTAGTAAGCTTTTCAGGCCGCCTAGATCCCTCGCGGCAGCACTCGTTTCCGTACAAGGATACTGAGTACCCCCAGGCTCCCCTGGGCTTGCTGGGCCGCACTCAGACCCGTAGGCCCATCAGGGTGCCCCTGGGTAGGCCGAGTGAAGGGTAACCCGCTGCACTCTTCCTTGGGCGAGCTAGATATCCCCAGCTCACCAACGGCTTCATGAACACGGTTCTAGCAAGGCCAGCATACCATGGAAGTCGTCCTCGTTGCCCTAGTCTGAGCGGTACTGAGAAAAACTCTCTGCTTACAAGTCCTTCTAGGACCTCATCCCTGAAGTCACCGTATCTCTAGGAGAAAGGCAGCTTGCACAGCAACTTCCACTACAGCACAGTTTTGTGTGGAACACTTCAGGTTTTTGGGAGAGGCACAGGACCCTAGGAGACCTAGGGCAGTCTGTCATCGAAGCAGTTCGCTACACGCAGAGGGCCCTATGCAGAAAAGTTGAATCAGGGAAGAGCCAGGGAGGTAGCTAGGTCTCTTTTGACCTGCCAGTACCCACAGACACTTATGCTGCATGTCAATCTGGTGATGGTGCCTGATGCGACTGGCCTTGTTTTCCCACCTTGAAAGCTCTTCTTCTGCGCCTTGAAGCTCCCTTAAAAACACTGTTGTTGTCAGGCCTATACTCACGGCAGGCATGGCTGTGAGAGGGCAAAAGAGGTTTCACGACGAGACAGGGTATTTCAGTTTCTAAATCAGAGCTGATCCTGTCCTGTTTTATAGCTAAGGGGAAACTCAAAGTGAGCCCTCGCTTCGAAGGCGGCCCCTGATATGCCTTACAGCGGGGTAGGCGTGCAACAGCTTCCATGAGGCCTGAGTCGCTCTTCTGCTTTAGTTGAACGCCAGTAAGCTTTTCAGGCCTCCTAGATCCCTCGCGGCAGCACTCGTTTCCGTACAAGGATACTGAGTAACCCCAGGCTCCCCTGGGCTTGCTGGGCCGCACTCAGACCCGTAGGCCCATCAGGGTGCCCCTGGGTAGGCCGAGTGAAGGGTAACCCGCTGCACTCTTCCTTGGGCGAGCTAGATATCCCCAGCTCACCAACGGCTTCATGAACACGGTTCTAGCAAGGCCAGCATACCATGGAAGTCGTCCTCGTTGCCCTAGTCTGAGCGGTACTGAGAAAAACTCTCTGCTTACAAGTCCTTCCAGGACCTCATCCCTGAAGTCACCGTATCTCTAGGAGAAAGGCAGCTTGCACAGCAACTTCCACTACAGCACAGTTTTGTGTGGAACACTTCAGGTTTTTGGGAGAGGCACAGGACCCTAGGAGACCTAGGGCAGTCTTTCATCTAAGCAGTTCGCTACACGCAGAGCGCCCTATGCAGAAAAGTTGAATCAGGGAAGAGGCAGGGAGGTAGCTAGGTCTCTTTTGACCTGCCAGTACCCACGGACACTTATGCTGCGTGTCAACCTGGTGATGGTGCCTCATGCGACTGGCTTTGTTTTCCCACCTTGAAAGCTCTTCTTCTGCGCCTTGAAGCTCCCTTAAAAACACTGTGGTTGTCAGGCTTATACTCACGGCAGGCATGGCTGTGAGAGGGAAAAAGAGGTTACACGAAGAGACAGGGTATTTCAGTTTCTGAGTCAGAGCTCATCCTGCCTTGTTATGTAGCTAAATGGAAACTCAAAGTGAGCCCTAGCTTCGAAGGAGGGCCCTGATATGCCATGCAGCGGGATAGGCGTACAACAGCTTCTATGAAGCCTTAGTCACTCTTCTGCTTTAGCTGAAGGCTAGTAAGCTTTTCTGGACTCCTAGACCCCTCGCGGCAGCACTCGCTTCCCTACCAAGGCACTGAGCACCCCCAGGCTCTCCTGAGTCGAAGATCAACATTCAGACACGTAGACCCTTCGGAGTACCCGTGTCTGTGCCGAGTGAAGGAGAGCATGATGCACACTTCGTCGCGGGACCTAGATTTTCTCAGCTCACCAATAGCCTCAGGAACATGATTCTAGGAGGTGCAGCATGCCATGCAAGTCTGCCTGCTTACAGTAGTCCGAGCTGTACTGAGAAAAACTCTTTGCTTACAATTCCTTCTACCACCTCATAGCTGAAGTCAACCTACCTCTAGGAGAAAGTCGGCTTGTGGTCCAAGTGCAACTAGAGCACACTTTCTGGTATAATGCTACAGGCTTTTGGAAGATGCCCAGGAGCCAGGACACCTAGGGAATTCTTTCATTTAGGCAGTTCGCTACACGCAGAACACCCGGCATAGGAAAGTGGATTCTCCAAGACCCAGGGAGTAGCTAGGTCTCTTTTGACTTGTTAGAAAGCACAGATGCTTCTTCTGCGTGTCAACCTGGAAATGGCGGCCTTAGGAGTCAAGCCTTGTTTTCCCGTCTTGAAAGCTCCATTCAAGCGGCCTTAAAGCTACCTGAGAAACACTGTGGTTGTGGGACTTGTATTCACTCCAGGCATGGCTCTGGAAGAACATGAGTTATCTCGAAAGAAAGCGGGTGCTTCCAGGCTCTGGTTAGGAGCATATCCTGCCCTGCACTAGAGCTAAGGGGAATCTTGACGTGCACTCTACCCTGGCCTACAGCTCTGATTTGCCCTCCAGAAGGGTAGTTGTGCAGCCTTTTCCTTGAGTCCTTAGTCACAGTTCTGCATTAGTTTAAAGGTACTAATCTTCTCAGGACTCCAGTCCCACTCGTGCCAGTACCCGTTTCCGTACAAGAACTCTGAGTACCCCAGGGCTCCCCTGGGCTTGCCGGGCCACACTCACACCCGTAGGCCCTTCACTGTGCCCCTCTGTAGGCCGAGTGAAGCATAACAAACTGCACTCTTTCTTGGGAAAGCTAGATTTCCTCAGCTCACCAGCAGCCTCTGGAACACGGTTCTAGCAAGTCCAGCATACCATGGAAGTCTGCCTCATCGCCCTATTCTGAGCTGTACTGAGCAAAACTCTCTGCTTTGAAGTCCTTCGAGGACCTCATACCTGAAGTCACCGTATCTCAAGGAGAAAGACGGCTTGCATTCCAACTTCCACTAAAGCACAGTTTTCTGTGTAACACTTCAGGCTTTGGGGACAGGCACAGGGCTCTTAGGAGACCTAGGGCAGTCTATTGTCTAGGCACGTCGCTACATGTACAACACCCTGTGCAGAAAACTTGATTCTGGGAAGAGCCAAGTAGCTAGCTAGGTCTCTTTTGTCCTCTTAGAAACCACAGATACTTACGCTACGTGTCAATCTGGAAACAGGACCTGATGGGACTAGCCTTGTTTCCCATCATGAAAGCTCCTTTTATGCGCCTTGAAGCTAAGTGAAAAACACTGTTGGTGTCGTGCTTATACACACGACAGGCATGGCTGTGAGAGGGAAAAAGAGGTGTCACGAAGAAACATGGTATTCCAGTTTCTGAGTCAGAGCTGATCCTGTCCTGTTCTATAGCTAAAGGGAAACTCAAAGTGAGGCCTAACTTCGAAGGAGGGCCCTGATATGCCTTACAGCGGGTTAGGCGTGCAACAGCTTCCATGAGGCCTTAGTCGCTCTCCTGCTTTAGTTGAACGCTAGTAAGCTTTTCAGGCCGCCTAGATCCCTCGCGGCAGCACTCGTTTCCGTACAAGGATACTGAGTACCCGCAGGCTCCCCTGGGCTTGCTGGGCCGCACTCAGACCCGTAGGCCCATCAGGGTGCCCCTGGGTAGGCCGAGTGAAGGGTAACCCGCTGCACTCTTCCTTGGGCGAGCTAGATATCCCCAGCTCACCAACGGCTTCATGAACACGGTTCTAGCAAGGCCAGCATACCATGGAAGTCGTCCTCGTTGCCCTAGTCTGAGCGGTACTGAGAAAAACTCTCTGCTTACAAGTCCTTCCAGGACCTCATCCCTGAAGTCACCGTATCTCTAGGAGAAAGGCAGCTTGCACAGCAACTTCCACTACAGCACAGTTTTGTGTGGAACACTTCAGGTTTTTGGGAGAGGCACAGGACCCTAGGAGACCTAGGGCAGTCTTTCATCTAAGCAGTTCGCTACACGCAGAGCGCCCTATGCAGAAAAGTTGAATCAGGGAAGAGCCAGGGAGGTAGCTAGGTCTCTTTTGACCTGCCAGTACCCACGGACACTTATGCTGCGTGTCAACCTGGTGATGGTGCCTCATGCGACTGGCTTTGTTTTCCCACCTTGAAAGCTCTTCTTCTGCGCCTTGAAGCTCCCTTAAAAACACTGTGGTTGTCAGGCTTATACTCACGGCAGGCATGGCTGTGAGAGGGAAAAAGAGGTTACACGAAGAGACAGGGTATTTCAGTTTCTGAGTCAGAGCTCATCCTGCCTTGTTATGTAGCTAAATGGAAACTCAAAGTGAGCCCTAGCTTCGAAGGAGGGTCCTGATATGCCATGCAGCGGGATAGGCGTACAACAGCTTCTATGAAGCCTTAGTCACTCTTCTGCTTTAGCTGAAGGCTAGTAAGCTTTTCTGGACTCCTAGACCCCTCGCGGCAGCACTCGCTTCCCTACCAAGGCACTGAGCACCCCCAGGCTCTCCTGAGTCGAAGATCAACATTCAGACACGTAGACCCTTCGGAGTACCCGTGTCTGTGCCGAGTGAAGGAGAGCATGATGCACACTTCGTCGCGGGACCTAGATTTTCTCAGCTCACCAATAGCCTCAGGAACATGATTCTAGGAGGTGCAGCATGCCATGCAAGTCTGCCTGCTTACAGTAGTCCGAGCTGTACTGAGAAAAACTCTTTGCTTACAATTCCTTCTACCACCTCATAGCTGAAGTCAACCTACCTCTAGGAGAAAGTCGGCTTGTGGTCCAAGTGCAACTAGAGCACACTTTCTGGTATAATGCTACAGGCTTTTGGAAGATGCCCAGGAGCCAGGACACCTAGGGAATTCTTTCATTTAGGCAGTTCGCTACACGCAGAACACCCGGCATAGGAAAGTGGATTCTCCAAGACCCAGGGAGTAGCTAGGTCTCTTTTGACTTGTTAGAAAGCACAGATGCTTCTTCTGCGTGTCAACCTGGAAATGGCGGCCTTAGGAGTCAAGCCTTGTTTTCCCGTCTTGAAAGCTCCATTCAAGCGGCCTTAAAGCTACCTGAGAAACACTGTGGTTGTGGGACTTGTATTCACTCCAGGCATGGCTCTGGAAGAACATGAGTTATCTCGAAAGAAAGCGGGTGCTTCCAGGCTCTGGTTAGGAGCATATCCTGCCCTGCACTAGAGCTAAGGGGAATCTTGACGTGCACTCTACCCTGGCCTACAGCTCTGATTTGCCCTCCAGAAGGGTAGTTGTGCAGCCTTTTCCTTGAGTCCTTAGTCACAGTTCTGCATTAGTTTAAAGGTACTAATCTTCTCAGGACTCCAGTCCCACTCGTGCCAGTACCCGTTTCCGTACAAGAACTCTGAGTACCCCAGGGCTCCCCTGGGCTTGCCGGGCCACACTCACACCCGTAGGCCCTTCACTGTGCCCCTCTGTAGGCCGAGTGAAGCATAACAAACTGCACTCTTTCTTGGGAAAGCTAGATTTCCTCAGCTCACCAGCAGCCTCTGGAACACGGTTCTAGCAAGTCCAGCATACCATGGAAGTCTGCCTCATCGCCCTATTCTGAGCTGTACTGAGCAAAACTCTCTGCTTTGAAGTCCTTCGAGGACCTCATACCTGAAGTCACCGTATCTCAAGGAGAAAGACGGCTTGCATTCCAACTTCCACTAAAGCACAGTTTTCTGTGTAACACTTCAGGCTTTGGGGACAGGCACAGGGCTCTTAGGAGACCTAGGGCAGTCTATTGTCTAGGCACGTCGCTACATGTACAACACCCTGTGCAGAAAACTTGATTCTGGGAAGAGCCAAGTAGCTAGCTAGGTCTCTTTTGTCCTCTTAGAAACCACAGATACTTACGCTACGTGTCAATCTGGAAACAGGACCTGATGGGACTAGCCTTGTTTCCCATCATGAAAGCTCCTTTTATGCGCCTTGAAGCTAAGTGAAAAACACTGTTGGTGTCGTGCTTATACACACGACAGGCATGGCTGTGAGAGGGAAAAAGAGGTGTCACGAAGAAACATGGTATTCCAGTTTCTAAATCAGAGCTGATCCTGTCCTGTTTTATAGCTAAGGGGAAACTCAAAGTGAGCCCTCGCTTCGAAGGCGGCCCCTGATATGCCTTACAGCGGGGTAGGCGTGCAACAGCTTCCATGAGGCCTGAGTCGCTCTTCTGCTTTAGTTGAACGCCAGTAAGCTTTTCAGGCCTCCTAGATCCCTCGCGGCAGCACTCGTTTCCGTACAAGGATACTGAGTAACCCCAGGCTCCCCTGGGCTTGCTGGGCCACACTCAGACCCGTAGGCCCATCAGGGTGCCCCTGGGTAGGCCGAGTGAAGGGTAACCCGCTGCACTCTTCCTTGGGCGAGCTAGATATCCCCAGCTCACCAACGGCTTCATGAACACGGTTCTAGCAAGGCCAGCATACCATGGAAGTCGTCCTCGTTGCCCTAGTCTGAGCGGTACTGAGAAAAACTCTCTGCTTACAAGTCCTTCCAGGACCTCATCCCTGAAGTCACCGTATCTCTAGGAGAAAGGCAGCTTGCACAGCAACTTCCACTACAGCACAGTTTTGTGTGGAACACTTCAGGTTTTTGGGAGAGGCACAGGACCCTAGGAGACCTAGGGCAGTCTTTCATCTAAGCAGTTCGCTACACGCAGAGCGCCCTATGCAGAAAAGTTGAATCAGGGAAGAGCCAGGGAGGTAGCTAGGTCTCTTTTGACCTGCCAGTACCCACGGACACTTATGCTGCGTGTCAACCTGGTGATGGTGCCTCATGCGACTGGCTTTGTTTTCCCACCTTGAAAGCTCTTCTTCTGCGCCTTGAAGCTCCCTTAAAAACACTGTGGTTGTCAGGCTTATACTCACGGCAGGCATGGCTGTGAGAGGGAAAAAGAGGTTACACGAAGAGACAGGGTATTTCAGTTTCTGAGTCAGAGCTCATCCTGCCTTGTTATGTAGCTAAATGGAAACTCAAAGTGAGCCCTAGCTTCGAAGGAGGGTCCTGATATGCCATGCAGCGGGATAGGCGTACAACAGCTTCTATGAAGCCTTAGTCACTCTTCTGCTTTAGCTGAAGGCTAGTAAGCTTTTCTGGACTCCTAGACCCCTCGCGGCAGCACTCGCTTCCCTACCAAGGCACTGAGCACCCCCAGGCTCTCCTGAGTCGAAGATCAACATTCAGACACGTAGACCCTTCGGAGTACCCGTGTCTGTGCCGAGTGAAGGAGAGCATGATGCACACTTCGTCGCGGGACCTAGATTTTCTCAGCTCACCAATAGCCTCAGGAACATGATTCTAGGAGGTGCAGCATGCCATGCAAGTCTGCCTGCTTACAGTAGTCCGAGCTGTACTGAGAAAAACTCTTTGCTTACAATTCCTTCTACCACCTCATAGCTGAAGTCAACCTACCTCTAGGAGAAAGTCGGCTTGTGGTCCAAGTGCAACTAGAGCACACTTTCTGGTATAATGCTACAGGCTTTTGGAAGATGCCCAGGAGCCAGGACACCTAGGGAATTCTTTCATTTAGGCAGTTCGCTACACGCAGAACACCCGGCATAGGAAAGTGGATTCTCCAAGACCCAGGGAGTAGCTAGGTCTCTTTTGACTTGTTAGAAAGCACAGATGCTTCTTCTGCGTGTCAACCTGGAAATGGCGGCCTTAGGAGTCAAGCCTTGTTTTCCCGTCTTGAAAGCTCCATTCAAGCGGCCTTAAAGCTACCTGAGAAACACTGTGGTTGTGGGACTTGTATTCACTCCAGGCATGGCTCTGGAAGAACATGAGTTATCTCGAAAGAAAGCGGGTGCTTCCAGGCTCTGGTTAGGAGCATATCCTGCCCTGCACTAGAGCTAAGGGGAATCTTGACGTGCACTCTACCCTGGCCTACAGCTCTGATTTGCCCTCCAGAAGGGTAGTTGTGCAGCCTTTTCCTTGAGTCCTTAGTCACAGTTCTGCATTAGTTTAAAGGTACTAATCTTCTCAGGACTCCAGTCCCACTCGTGCCAGTACCCGTTTCCGTACAAGAACTCTGAGTACCCCAGGGCTCCCCTGGGCTTGCCGGGCCACACTCACACCCGTAGGCCCTTCACTGTGCCCCTCTGTAGGCCGAGTGAAGCATAACAAACTGCACTCTTTCTTGGGAAAGCTAGATTTCCTCAGCTCACCAGCAGCCTCTGGAACACGGTTCTAGCAAGTCCAGCATACCATGGAAGTCTGCCTCATCGCCCTATTCTGAGCTGTACTGAGCAAAACTCTCTGCTTTGAAGTCCTTCGAGGACCTCATACCTGAAGTCACCGTATCTCAAGGAGAAAGACGGCTTGCATTCCAACTTCCACTAAAGCACAGTTTTCTGTGTAACACTTCAGGCTTTGGGGACAGGCACAGGGCTCTTAGGAGACCTAGGGCAGTCTATTGTCTAGGCACGTCGCTACATGTACAACACCCTGTGCAGAAAACTTGATTCTGGGAAGAGCCAAGTAGCTAGCTAGGTCTCTTTTGTCCTCTTAGAAACCACAGATACTTACGCTACGTGTCAATCTGGAAACAGGACCTGATGGGACTAGCCTTGTTTCCCATCATGAAAGCTCCTTTTATGCGCCTTGAAGCTAAGTGAAAAACACTGTTGGTGTCGTGCTTATACACACGACAGGCATGGCTGTGAGAGGGAAAAAGAGGTGTCACGAAGAAACATGGTATTCCAGTTTCTGAGTCAGAGCTGATCCTGTCCTGTTCTATAGCTAAAGGGAAACTCAAAGTGAGGCCTAACTTCGAAGGAGGGCCCTGATATGCCTTACAGCGGGTTAGGCGTGCAACAGCTTCCATGAGGCCTTAGTCGCTCTCCTGCTTTAGTTGAACGCTAGTAAGCTTTTCAGGCCGCCTAGATCCCTCGCGGCAGCACTCGTTTCCGTACAAGGATACTGAGTACCCGCAGGCTCCCCTGGGCTTGCTGGGCCGCACTCAGACCCGTAGGCCCATCAGGGTGCCCCTGGGTAGGCCGAGTGAAGGGTAACCCGCTGCACTCTTCCTTGGGCGAGCTAGATATCCCCAGCTCACCAACGGCTTCATGAACACGGTTCTAGCAAGGCCAGCATACCATGGAAGTCGTCCTCGTTGCCCTAGTCTGAGCGGTACTGAGAAAAACTCTCTGCTTACAAGTCCTTCTAGGACCTCATCCCTGAAGTCACCGTATCTCTAGGAGAAAGGCAGCTTGCACAGCAACTTCCACTACAGCACAGTTTTGTGTGGAACACTTCAGGTTTTTGGGAGAGGCACAGGACCCTAGGAGACCTAGGGCAGTCTGTCATCGAAGCAGTTCGCTACACGCAGAGGGCCCTATGCAGAAAAGTTGAATCAGGGAAGAGCCAGGGAGGTAGCTAGGTCTCTTTTGACCTGCCAGTACCCACAGACACTTATGCTGCATGTCAATCTGGTGATGGTGCCTGATGCGACTGGCCTTGTTTTCCCACCTTGAAAGCTCTTCTTATGCGCCTTGAAGCTCCCTTAAAAACACTGTGGTTGTCAGGCTTATACTCACGGCAGGCATGGCTGTGAGAGGGCAAAAGAGGTTTCACGACGAGACAGGGTATTTCAGTTTCTAAATCAGAGCTGATCCTGTCCTGTTTTATAGCTAAGGGGAAACTCAAAGTGAGCCCTCGCTTCGAAGGCGGCCCCTGATATGCCTTACAGCGGGGTAGGCGTGCAACAGCTTCCATGAGGCCTGAGTCGCTCTTCTGCTTTAGTTGAACGCCAGTAAGCTTTTCAGGCCTCCTAGATCCCTCGCGGCAGCACTCGTTTCCGTACAAGGATACTGAGTAACCCCAGGCTCCCCTGGGCTTGCTGGGCCACACTCAGACCCGTAGGCCCATCAGGGTGCCCCTGGGTAGGCCGAGTGAAGGGTAACCCGCTGCACTCTTCCTTGGGCGAGCTAGATATCCCCAGCTCACCAACGGCTTCATGAACACGGTTCTAGCAAGGCCAGCATACCATGGAAGTCGTCCTCGTTGCCCTAGTCTGAGCGGTACTGAGAAAAACTCTCTGCTTACAAGTCCTTCCAGGACCTCATCCCTGAAGTCACCGTATCTCTAGGAGAAAGGCAGCTTGCACAGCAACTTCCACTACAGCACAGTTTTGTGTGGAACACTTCAGGTTTTTGGGAGAGGCACAGGACCCTAGGAGACCTAGGGCAGTCTTTCATCTAAGCAGTTCGCTACACGCAGAGCGCCCTATGCAGAAAAGTTGAATCAGGGAAGAGGCAGGGAGGTAGCTAGGTCTCTTTTGACCTGCCAGTACCCACGGACACTTATGCTGCGTGTCAACCTGGTGATGGTGCCTCATGCGACTGGCTTTGTTTTCCCACCTTGAAAGCTCTTCTTCTGCGCCTTGAAGCTCCCTTAAAAACACTGTGGTTGTCAGGCTTATACTCACGGCAGGCATGGCTGTGAGAGGGAAAAAGAGGTTACACGAAGAGACAGGGTATTTCAGTTTCTGAGTCAGAGCTCATCCTGCCTTGTTATGTAGCTAAATGGAAACTCAAAGTGAGCCCTAGCTTCGAAGGAGGGCCCTGATATGCCATGCAGCGGGATAGGCGTACAACAGCTTCTATGAAGCCTTAGTCACTCTTCTGCTTTAGCTGAAGGCTAGTAAGCTTTTCTGGACTCCTAGACCCCTCGCGGCAGCACTCGCTTCCCTACCAAGGCACTGAGCACCCCCAGGCTCTCCTGAGTCGAAGATCAACATTCAGACACGTAGACCCTTCGGAGTACCCGTGTCTGTGCCGAGTGAAGGAGAGCATGATGCACACTTCGTCGCGGGACCTAGATTTTCTCAGCTCACCAATAGCCTCAGGAACATGATTCTAGGAGGTGCAGCATGCCATGCAAGTCTGCCTGCTTACAGTAGTCCGAGCTGTACTGAGAAAAACTCTTTGCTTACAATTCCTTCTACCACCTCATAGCTGAAGTCAACCTACCTCTAGGAGAAAGTCGGCTTGTGGTCCAAGTGCAACTAGAGCACACTTTCTGGTATAATGCTACAGGCTTTTGGAAGATGCCCAGGAGCCAGGACACCTAGGGAATTCTTTCATTTAGGCAGTTCGCTACACGCAGAACACCCGGCATAGGAAAGTGGATTCTCCAAGACCCAGGGAGTAGCTAGGTCTCTTTTGACTTGTTAGAAAGCACAGATGCTTCTTCTGCGTGTCAACCTGGAAATGGCGGCCTTAGGAGTCAAGCCTTGTTTTCCCGTCTTGAAAGCTCCATTCAAGCGGCCTTAAAGCTACCTGAGAAACACTGTGGTTGTGGGACTTGTATTCACTCCAGGCATGGCTCTGGAAGAACATGAGTTATCTCGAAAGAAAGCGGGTGCTTCCAGGCTCTGGTTAGGAGCATATCCTGCCCTGCACTAGAGCTAAGGGGAATCTTGACGTGCACTCTACCCTGGCCTACAGCTCTGATTTGCCCTCCAGAAGGGTAGTTGTGCAGCCTTTTCCTTGAGTCCTTAGTCACAGTTCTGCATTAGTTTAAAGGTACTAATCTTCTCAGGACTCCAGTCCCACTCGTGCCAGTACCCGTTTCCGTACAAGAACTCTGAGTACCCCAGGGCTCCCCTGGGCTTGCCGGGCCACACTCACACCCGTAGGCCCTTCACTGTGCCCCTCTGTAGGCCGAGTGAAGCATAACAAACTGCACTCTTTCTTGGGAAAGCTAGATTTCCTCAGCTCACCAGCAGCCTCTGGAACACGGTTCTAGCAAGTCCAGCATACCATGGAAGTCTGCCTCATCGCCCTATTCTGAGCTGTACTGAGCAAAACTCTCTGCTTTGAAGTCCTTCGAGGACCTCATACCTGAAGTCACCGTATCTCAAGGAGAAAGACGGCTTGCATTCCAACTTCCACTAAAGCACAGTTTTCTGTGTAACACTTCAGGCTTTGGGGACAGGCACAGGGCTCTTAGGAGACCTAGGGCAGTCTATTGTCTAGGCACGTCGCTACATGTACAACACCCTGTGCAGAAAACTTGATTCTGGGAAGAGCCAAGTAGCTAGCTAGGTCTCTTTTGTCCTCTTAGAAACCACAGATACTTACGCTGCGTGTCAATCTAGAAACAGGACCTGATGGGACTAGCCTTGTTTCCCATCATGAAAGCTCCTTTTATGCGCCTTGAAGCTAAGTGAAAAACACTGTTGGTGTCGTGCTTATACACACGACAGGCATGGCTGTGAGAGGGAAAAAGAGGTGTCACGAAGAAACATGGTATTCCAGTTTCTGAGTCAGAGCTGATCCTGTCCTGTTCTATAGCTAAAGGGAAACTCAAAGTGAGGCCTAACTTCGAAGGAGGGCCCTGATATGCCTTACAGCGGGTTAGGCGTGCAACAGCTTCCATGAGGCCTTAGTCGCTCTCCTGCTTTAGTTGAACGCTAGTAAGCTTTTCAGGCCGCCTAGATCCCTCGCGGCAGCACTCGTTTCCGTACAAGGATACTGAGTACCCCCAGGCTCCCCTGGGCTTGCTGGGCCGCACTCAGACCCGTAGGCCCATCAGGGTGCCCCTGGGTAGGCCGAGTGAAGGGTAACCCGCTGCACTCTTCCTTGGGCGAGCTAGATATCCCCAGCTCACCAACGGCTTCATGAACACGGTTCTAGCAAGGCCAGCATACCATGGAAGTCGTCCTCGTTGCCCTAGTCTGAGCGGTACTGAGAAAAACTCTCTGCTTACAAGTCCTTCTAGGACCTCATCCCTGAAGTCACCGTATCTCTAGGAGAAAGGCAGCTTGCACAGCAACTTCCACTACAGCACAGTTTTGTGTGGAACACTTCAGGTTTTTGGGAGAGGCACAGGACCCTAGGAGACCTAGGGCAGTCTGTCATCGAAGCAGTTCGCTACACGCAGAGGGCCCTATGCAGAAAAGTTGAATCAGGGAAGAGCCAGGGAGGTAGCTAGGTCTCTTTTGACCTGCCAGTACCCACAGACACTTATGCTGCATGTCAATCTGGTGATGGTGCCTGATGCGACTGGCCTTGTTTTCCCACCTTGAAAGCTCTTCTTCTGCGCCTTGAAGCTCCCTTAAAAACACTGTGGTTGTCAGGCTTATACTCACGGCAGGCATGGCTGTGAGAGGGCAAAAGAGGTTTCACGACGAGACAGGGTATTTCAGTTTCTAAATCAGAGCTGATCCTGTCCTGTTTTATAGCTAAGGGGAAACTCAAAGTGAGCCCTCGCTTCGAAGGCGGCCCCTGATATGCCTTACAGCGGGGTAGGCGTGCAACAGCTTCCATGAGGCCTGAGTCGCTCTTCTGCTTTAGTTGAACGCCAGTAAGCTTTTCAGGCCTCCTAGATCCCTCGCGGCAGCACTCGTTTCCGTACAAGGATACTGAGTAACCCCAGGCTCCCCTGGGCTTGCTGGGCCGCACTCAGACCCGTAGGCCCATCAGGGTGCCCCTGGGTAGGCCGAGTGAAGGGTAACCCGCTGCACTCTTCCTTGGGCGAGCTAGATATCCCCAGCTCACCAACGGCTTCATGAACACGGTTCTAGCAAGGCCAGCATACCATGGAAGTCGTCCTCGTTGCCCTAGTCTGAGCGGTACTGAGAAAAACTCTCTGCTTACAAGTCCTTCCAGGACCTCATCCCTGAAGTCACCGTATCTCTAGGAGAAAGGCAGCTTGCACAGCAACTTCCACTACAGCACAGTTTTGTGTGGAACACTTCAGGTTTTTGGGAGAGGCACAGGACCCTAGGAGACCTAGGGCAGTCTTTCATCTAAGCAGTTCGCTACACGCAGAGCGCCCTATGCAGAAAAGTTGAATCAGGGAAGAGCCAGGGAGGTAGCTAGGTCTCTTTTGACCTGCCAGTACCCACGGACACTTATGCTGCGTGTCAACCTGGTGATGGTGCCTCATGCGACTGGCTTTGTTTTCCCACCTTGAAAGCTCTTCTTCTGCGCCTTGAAGCTCCCTTAAAAACACTGTGGTTGTCAGGCTTATACTCACGGCAGGCATGGCTGTGAGAGGGAAAAAGAGGTTACACGAAGAGACAGGGTATTTCAGTTTCTGAGTCAGAGCTCATCCTGCCTTGTTATGTAGCTAAATGGAAACTCAAAGTGAGCCCTAGCTTCGAAGGAGGGCCCTGATATGCCATGCAGCGGGATAGGCGTACAACAGCTTCTATGAAGCCTTAGTCACTCTTCTGCTTTAGCTGAAGGCTAGTAAGCTTTTCTGGACTCCTAGACCCCTCGCGGCAGCACTCGCTTCCCTACCAAGGCACTGAGCACCCCCAGGCTCTCCTGAGTCGAAGATCAACATTCAGACACGTAGACCCTTCGGAGTACCCGTGTCTGTGCCGAGTGAAGGAGAGCATGATGCACACTTCGTCGCGGGACCTAGATTTTCTCAGCTCACCAATAGCCTCAGGAACATGATTCTAGGAGGTGCAGCATGCCATGCAAGTCTGCCTGCTTACAGTAGTCCGAGCTGTACTGAGAAAAACTCTTTGCTTACAATTCCTTCTACCACCTCATAGCTGAAGTCAACCTACCTCTAGGAGAAAGTCGGCTTGTGGTCCAAGTGCAACTAGAGCACACTTTCTGGTATAATGCTACAGGCTTTTGGAAGATGCCCAGGAGCCAGGACACCTAGGGAATTCTTTCATTTAGGCAGTTCGCTACACGCAGAACACCCGGCATAGGAAAGTGGATTCTCCAAGACCCAGGGAGTAGCTAGGTCTCTTTTGACTTGTTAGAAAGCACAGATGCTTCTTCTGCGTGTCAACCTGGAAATGGCGGCCTTAGGAGTCAAGCCTTGTTTTCCCGTCTTGAAAGCTCCATTCAAGCGGCCTTAAAGCTACCTGAGAAACACTGTGGTTGTGGGACTTGTATTCACTCCAGGCATGGCTCTGGAAGAACATGAGTTATCTCGAAAGAAAGCGGGTGCTTCCAGGCTCTGGTTAGGAGCATATCCTGCCCTGCACTAGAGCTAAGGGGAATCTTGACGTGCACTCTACCCTGGCCTACAGCTCTGATTTGCCCTCCAGAAGGGTAGTTGTGCAGCCTTTTCCTTGAGTCCTTAGTCACAGTTCTGCATTAGTTTAAAGGTACTAATCTTCTCAGGACTCCAGTCCCACTCGTGCCAGTACCCGTTTCCGTACAAGAACTCTGAGTACCCCAGGGCTCCCCTGGGCTTGCCGGGCCACACTCACACCCGTAGGCCCTTCACTGTGCCCCTCTGTAGGCCGAGTGAAGCATAACAAACTGCACTCTTTCTTGGGAAAGCTAGATTTCCTCAGCTCACCAGCAGCCTCTGGAACACGGTTCTAGCAAGTCCAGCATACCATGGAAGTCTGCCTCATCGCCCTATTCTGAGCTGTACTGAGCAAAACTCTCTGCTTTGAAGTCCTTCGAGGACCTCATACCTGAAGTCACCGTATCTCAAGGAGAAAGACGGCTTGCATTCCAACTTCCACTAAAGCACAGTTTTCTGTGTAACACTTCAGGCTTTGGGGACAGGCACAGGGCTCTTAGGAGACCTAGGGCAGTCTATTGTCTAGGCACGTCGCTACATGTACAACACCCTGTGCAGAAAACTTGATTCTGGGAAGAGCCAAGTAGCTAGCTAGGTCTCTTTTGTCCTCTTAGAAACCACAGATACTTACGCTACGTGTCAATCTGGAAACAGGACCTGATGGGACTAGCCTTGTTTCCCATCATGAAAGCTCCTTTTATGCGCCTTGAAGCTAAGTGAAAAACACTGTTGGTGTCGTGCTTATACACACGACAGGCATGGCTGTGAGAGGGAAAAAGAGGTGTCACGAAGAAACATGGTATTCCAGTTTCTGAGTCAGAGCTGATCCTGTCCTGTTCTATAGCTAAAGGGAAACTCAAAGTGAGGCCTAACTTCGAAGGAGGGCCCTGATATGCCTTACAGCGGGTTAGGCGTGCAACAGCTTCCATGAGGCCTTAGTCGCTCTCCTGCTTTAGTTGAACGCTAGTAAGCTTTTCAGGCCGCCTAGATCCCTCGCGGCAGCACTCGTTTCCGTACAAGGATACTGAGTACCCGCAGGCTCCCCTGGGCTTGCTGGGCCGCACTCAGACCCGTAGGCCCATCAGGGTGCCCCTGGGTAGGCCGAGTGAAGGGTAACCCGCTGCACTCTTCCTTGGGCGAGCTAGATATCCCCAGCTCACCAACGGCTTCATGAACACGGTTCTAGCAAGGCCAGCATACCATGGAAGTCGTCCTCGTTGCCCTAGTCTGAGCGGTACTGAGAAAAACTCTCTGCTTACAAGTCCTTCCAGGACCTCATCCCTGAAGTCACCGTATCTCTAGGAGAAAGGCAGCTTGCACAGCAACTTCCACTACAGCACAGTTTTGTGTGGAACACTTCAGGTTTTTGGGAGAGGCACAGGACCCTAGGAGACCTAGGGCAGTCTTTCATCTAAGCAGTTCGCTACACGCAGAGCGCCCTATGCAGAAAAGTTGAATCAGGGAAGAGCCAGGGAGGTAGCTAGGTCTCTTTTGACCTGCCAGTACCCACGGACACTTATGCTGCGTGTCAACCTGGTGATGGTGCCTCATGCGACTGGCTTTGTTTTCCCACCTTGAAAGCTCTTCTTCTGCGCCTTGAAGCTCCCTTAAAAACACTGTGGTTGTCAGGCTTATACTCACGGCAGGCATGGCTGTGAGAGGGAAAAAGAGGTTACACGAAGAGACAGGGTATTTCAGTTTCTGAGTCAGAGCTCATCCTGCCTTGTTATGTAGCTAAATGGAAACTCAAAGTGAGCCCTAGCTTCGAAGGAGGGTCCTGATATGCCATGCAGCGGGATAGGCGTACAACAGCTTCTATGAAGCCTTAGTCACTCTTCTGCTTTAGCTGAAGGCTAGTAAGCTTTTCTGGACTCCTAGACCCCTCGCGGCAGCACTCGCTTCCCTACCAAGGCACTGAGCACCCCCAGGCTCTCCTGAGTCGAAGATCAACATTCAGACACGTAGACCCTTCGGAGTACCCGTGTCTGTGCCGAGTGAAGGAGAGCATGATGCACACTTCGTCGCGGGACCTAGATTTTCTCAGCTCACCAATAGCCTCAGGAACATGATTCTAGGAGGTGCAGCATGCCATGCAAGTCTGCCTGCTTACAGTAGTCCGAGCTGTACTGAGAAAAACTCTTTGCTTACAATTCCTTCTACCACCTCATAGCTGAAGTCAACCTACCTCTAGGAGAAAGTCGGCTTGTGGTCCAAGTGCAACTAGAGCACACTTTCTGGTATAATGCTACAGGCTTTTGGAAGATGCCCAGGAGCCAGGACACCTAGGGAATTCTTTCATTTAGGCAGTTCGCTACACGCAGAACACCCGGCATAGGAAAGTGGATTCTCCAAGACCCAGGGAGTAGCTAGGTCTCTTTTGACTTGTTAGAAAGCACAGATGCTTCTTCTGCGTGTCAACCTGGAAATGGCGGCCTTAGGAGTCAAGCCTTGTTTTCCCGTCTTGAAAGCTCCATTCAAGCGGCCTTAAAGCTACCTGAGAAACACTGTGGTTGTGGGACTTGTATTCACTCCAGGCATGGCTCTGGAAGAACATGAGTTATCTCGAAAGAAAGCGGGTGCTTCCAGGCTCTGGTTAGGAGCATATCCTGCCCTGCACTAGAGCTAAGGGGAATCTTGACGTGCACTCTACCCTGGCCTACAGCTCTGATTTGCCCTCCAGAAGGGTAGTTGTGCAGCCTTTTCCTTGAGTCCTTAGTCACAGTTCTGCATTAGTTTAAAGGTACTAATCTTCTCAGGACTCCAGTCCCACTCGTGCCAGTACCCGTTTCCGTACAAGAACTCTGAGTACCCCAGGGCTCCCCTGGGCTTGCCGGGCCACACTCACACCCGTAGGCCCTTCACTGTGCCCCTCTGTAGGCCGAGTGAAGCATAACAAACTGCACTCTTTCTTGGGAAAGCTAGATTTCCTCAGCTCACCAGCAGCCTCTGGAACACGGTTCTAGCAAGTCCAGCATACCATGGAAGTCTGCCTCATCGCCCTATTCTGAGCTGTACTGAGCAAAACTCTCTGCTTTGAAGTCCTTCGAGGACCTCATACCTGAAGTCACCGTATCTCAAGGAGAAAGACGGCTTGCATTCCAACTTCCACTAAAGCACAGTTTTCTGTGTAACACTTCAGGCTTTGGGGACAGGCACAGGGCTCTTAGGAGACCTAGGGCAGTCTATTGTCTAGGCACGTCGCTACATGTACAACACCCTGTGCAGAAAACTTGATTCTGGGAAGAGCCAAGTAGCTAGCTAGGTCTCTTTTGTCCTCTTAGAAACCACAGATACTTACGCTACGTGTCAATCTGGAAACAGGACCTGATGGGACTAGCCTTGTTTCCCATCATGAAAGCTCCTTTTATGCGCCTTGAAGCTAAGTGAAAAACACTGTTGGTGTCGTGCTTATACACACGACAGGCATGGCTGTGAGAGGGAAAAAGAGGTGTCACGAAGAAACATGGTATTCCAGTTTCTAAATCAGAGCTGATCCTGTCCTGTTTTATAGCTAAGGGGAAACTCAAAGTGAGCCCTCGCTTCGAAGGCGGCCCCTGATATGCCTTACAGCGGGGTAGGCGTGCAACAGCTTCCATGAGGCCTGAGTCGCTCTTCTGCTTTAGTTGAACGCCAGTAAGCTTTTCAGGCCTCCTAGATCCCTCGCGGCAGCACTCGTTTCCGTACAAGGATACTGAGTAACCCCAGGCTCCCCTGGGCTTGCTGGGCCACACTCAGACCCGTAGGCCCATCAGGGTGCCCCTGGGTAGGCCGAGTGAAGGGTAACCCGCTGCACTCTTCCTTGGGCGAGCTAGATATCCCCAGCTCACCAACGGCTTCATGAACACGGTTCTAGCAAGGCCAGCATACCATGGAAGTCGTCCTCGTTGCCCTAGTCTGAGCGGTACTGAGAAAAACTCTCTGCTTACAAGTCCTTCCAGGACCTCATCCCTGAAGTCACCGTATCTCTAGGAGAAAGGCAGCTTGCACAGCAACTTCCACTACAGCACAGTTTTGTGTGGAACACTTCAGGTTTTTGGGAGAGGCACAGGACCCTAGGAGACCTAGGGCAGTCTTTCATCTAAGCAGTTCGCTACACGCAGAGCGCCCTATGCAGAAAAGTTGAATCAGGGAAGAGCCAGGGAGGTAGCTAGGTCTCTTTTGACCTGCCAGTACCCACGGACACTTATGCTGCGTGTCAACCTGGTGATGGTGCCTCATGCGACTGGCTTTGTTTTCCCACCTTGAAAGCTCTTCTTCTGCGCCTTGAAGCTCCCTTAAAAACACTGTGGTTGTCAGGCTTATACTCACGGCAGGCATGGCTGTGAGAGGGAAAAAGAGGTTACACGAAGAGACAGGGTATTTCAGTTTCTGAGTCAGAGCTCATCCTGCCTTGTTATGTAGCTAAATGGAAACTCAAAGTGAGCCCTAGCTTCGAAGGAGGGTCCTGATATGCCATGCAGCGGGATAGGCGTACAACAGCTTCTATGAAGCCTTAGTCACTCTTCTGCTTTAGCTGAAGGCTAGTAAGCTTTTCTGGACTCCTAGACCCCTCGCGGCAGCACTCGCTTCCCTACCAAGGCACTGAGCACCCCCAGGCTCTCCTGAGTCGAAGATCAACATTCAGACACGTAGACCCTTCGGAGTACCCGTGTCTGTGCCGAGTGAAGGAGAGCATGATGCACACTTCGTCGCGGGACCTAGATTTTCTCAGCTCACCAATAGCCTCAGGAACATGATTCTAGGAGGTGCAGCATGCCATGCAAGTCTGCCTGCTTACAGTAGTCCGAGCTGTACTGAGAAAAACTCTTTGCTTACAATTCCTTCTACCACCTCATAGCTGAAGTCAACCTACCTCTAGGAGAAAGTCGGCTTGTGGTCCAAGTGCAACTAGAGCACACTTTCTGGTATAATGCTACAGGCTTTTGGAAGATGCCCAGGAGCCAGGACACCTAGGGAATTCTTTCATTTAGGCAGTTCGCTACACGCAGAACACCCGGCATAGGAAAGTGGATTCTCCAAGACCCAGGGAGTAGCTAGGTCTCTTTTGACTTGTTAGAAAGCACAGATGCTTCTTCTGCGTGTCAACCTGGAAATGGCGGCCTTAGGAGTCAAGCCTTGTTTTCCCGTCTTGAAAGCTCCATTCAAGCGGCCTTAAAGCTACCTGAGAAACACTGTGGTTGTGGGACTTGTATTCACTCCAGGCATGGCTCTGGAAGAACATGAGTTATCTCGAAAGAAAGCGGGTGCTTCCAGGCTCTGGTTAGGAGCATATCCTGCCCTGCACTAGAGCTAAGGGGAATCTTGACGTGCACTCTACCCTGGCCTACAGCTCTGATTTGCCCTCCAGAAGGGTAGTTGTGCAGCCTTTTCCTTGAGTCCTTAGTCACAGTTCTGCATTAGTTTAAAGGTACTAATCTTCTCAGGACTCCAGTCCCACTCGTGCCAGTACCCGTTTCCGTACAAGAACTCTGAGTACCCCAGGGCTCCCCTGGGCTTGCCGGGCCACACTCACACCCGTAGGCCCTTCACTGTGCCCCTCTGTAGGCCGAGTGAAGCATAACAAACTGCACTCTTTCTTGGGAAAGCTAGATTTCCTCAGCTCACCAGCAGCCTCTGGAACACGGTTCTAGCAAGTCCAGCATACCATGGAAGTCTGCCTCATCGCCCTATTCTGAGCTGTACTGAGCAAAACTCTCTGCTTTGAAGTCCTTCGAGGACCTCATACCTGAAGTCACCGTATCTCAAGGAGAAAGACGGCTTGCATTCCAACTTCCACTAAAGCACAGTTTTCTGTGTAACACTTCAGGCTTTGGGGACAGGCACAGGGCTCTTAGGAGACCTAGGGCAGTCTATTGTCTAGGCACGTCGCTACATGTACAACACCCTGTGCAGAAAACTTGATTCTGGGAAGAGCCAAGTAGCTAGCTAGGTCTCTTTTGTCCTCTTAGAAACCACAGATACTTACGCTACGTGTCAATCTGGAAACAGGACCTGATGGGACTAGCCTTGTTTCCCATCATGAAAGCTCCTTTTATGCGCCTTGAAGCTAAGTGAAAAACACTGTTGGTGTCGTGCTTATACACACGACAGGCATGGCTGTGAGAGGGAAAAAGAGGTGTCACGAAGAAACATGGTATTCCAGTTTCTAAATCAGAGCTGATCCTGTCCTGTTTTATAGCTAAGGGGAAACTCAAAGTGAGCCCTCGCTTCGAAGGCGGCCCCTGATATGCCTTACAGCGGGGTAGGCGTGCAACAGCTTCCATGAGGCCTGAGTCGCTCTTCTGCTTTAGTTGAACGCCAGTAAGCTTTTCAGGCCTCCTAGATCCCTCGCGGCAGCACTCGTTTCCGTACAAGGATACTGAGTAACCCCAGGCTCCCCTGGGCTTGCTGGGCCACACTCAGACCCGTAGGCCCATCAGGGTGCCCCTGGGTAGGCCGAGTGAAGGGTAACCCGCTGCACTCTTCCTTGGGCGAGCTAGATATCCCCAGCTCACCAACGGCTTCATGAACACGGTTCTAGCAAGGCCAGCATACCATGGAAGTCGTCCTCGTTGCCCTAGTCTGAGCGGTACTGAGAAAAACTCTCTGCTTACAAGTCCTTCCAGGACCTCATCCCTGAAGTCACCGTATCTCTAGGAGAAAGGCAGCTTGCACAGCAACTTCCACTACAGCACAGTTTTGTGTGGAACACTTCAGGTTTTTGGGAGAGGCACAGGACCCTAGGAGACCTAGGGCAGTCTTTCATCTAAGCAGTTCGCTACACGCAGAGCGCCCTATGCAGAAAAGTTGAATCAGGGAAGAGCCAGGGAGGTAGCTAGGTCTCTTTTGACCTGCCAGTACCCACGGACACTTATGCTGCGTGTCAACCTGGTGATGGTGCCTCATGCGACTGGCTTTGTTTTCCCACCTTGAAAGCTCTTCTTCTGCGCCTTGAAGCTCCCTTAAAAACACTGTGGTTGTCAGGCTTATACTCACGGCAGGCATGGCTGTGAGAGGGAAAAAGAGGTTACACGAAGAGACAGGGTATTTCAGTTTCTGAGTCAGAGCTCATCCTGCCTTGTTATGTAGCTAAATGGAAACTCAAAGTGAGCCCTAGCTTCGAAGGAGGGTCCTGATATGCCATGCAGCGGGATAGGCGTACAACAGCTTCTATGAAGCCTTAGTCACTCTTCTGCTTTAGCTGAAGGCTAGTAAGCTTTTCTGGACTCCTAGACCCCTCGCGGCAGCACTCGCTTCCCTACCAAGGCACTGAGCACCCCCAGGCTCTCCTGAGTCGAAGATCAACATTCAGACACGTAGACCCTTCGGAGTACCCGTGTCTGTGCCGAGTGAAGGAGAGCATGATGCACACTTCGTCGCGGGACCTAGATTTTCTCAGCTCACCAATAGCCTCAGGAACATGATTCTAGGAGGTGCAGCATGCCATGCAAGTCTGCCTGCTTACAGTAGTCCGAGCTGTACTGAGAAAAACTCTTTGCTTACAATTCCTTCTACCACCTCATAGCTGAAGTCAACCTACCTCTAGGAGAAAGTCGGCTTGTGGTCCAAGTGCAACTAGAGCACACTTTCTGGTATAATGCTACAGGCTTTTGGAAGATGCCCAGGAGCCAGGACACCTAGGGAATTCTTTCATTTAGGCAGTTCGCTACACGCAGAACACCCGGCATAGGAAAGTGGATTCTCCAAGACCCAGGGAGTAGCTAGGTCTCTTTTGACTTGTTAGAAAGCACAGATGCTTCTTCTGCGTGTCAACCTGGAAATGGCGGCCTTAGGAGTCAAGCCTTGTTTTCCCGTCTTGAAAGCTCCATTCAAGCGGCCTTAAAGCTACCTGAGAAACACTGTGGTTGTGGGACTTGTATTCACTCCAGGCATGGCTCTGGAAGAACATGAGTTATCTCGAAAGAAAGCGGGTGCTTCCAGGCTCTGGTTAGGAGCATATCCTGCCCTGCACTAGAGCTAAGGGGAATCTTGACGTGCACTCTACCCTGGCCTACAGCTCTGATTTGCCCTCCAGAAGGGTAGTTGTGCAGCCTTTTCCTTGAGTCCTTAGTCACAGTTCTGCATTAGTTTAAAGGTACTAATCTTCTCAGGACTCCAGTCCCACTCGTGCCAGTACCCGTTTCCGTACAAGAACTCTGAGTACCCCAGGGCTCCCCTGGGCTTGCCGGGCCACACTCACACCCGTAGGCCCTTCACTGTGCCCCTCTGTAGGCCGAGTGAAGCATAACAAACTGCACTCTTTCTTGGGAAAGCTAGATTTCCTCAGCTCACCAGCAGCCTCTGGAACACGGTTCTAGCAAGTCCAGCATACCATGGAAGTCTGCCTCATCGCCCTATTCTGAGCTGTACTGAGCAAAACTCTCTGCTTTGAAGTCCTTCGAGGACCTCATACCTGAAGTCACCGTATCTCAAGGAGAAAGACGGCTTGCATTCCAACTTCCACTAAAGCACAGTTTTCTGTGTAACACTTCAGGCTTTGGGGACAGGCACAGGGCTCTTAGGAGACCTAGGGCAGTCTATTGTCTAGGCACGTCGCTACATGTACAACACCCTGTGCAGAAAACTTGATTCTGGGAAGAGCCAAGTAGCTAGCTAGGTCTCTTTTGTCCTCTTAGAAACCACAGATACTTACGCTACGTGTCAATCTGGAAACAGGACCTGATGGGACTAGCCTTGTTTCCCATCATGAAAGCTCCTTTTATGCGCCTTGAAGCTAAGTGAAAAACACTGTTGGTGTCGTGCTTATACACACGACAGGCATGGCTGTGAGAGGGAAAAAGAGGTGTCACGAAGAAACATGGTATTCCAGTTTCTGAGTCAGAGCTGATCCTGTCCTGTTCTATAGCTAAAGGGAAACTCAAAGTGAGGCCTAACTTCGAAGGAGGGCCCTGATATGCCTTACAGCGGGTTAGGCGTGCAACAGCTTCCATGAGGCCTTAGTCGCTCTCCTGCTTTAGTTGAACGCTAGTAAGCTTTTCAGGCCGCCTAGATCCCTCGCGGCAGCACTCGTTTCCGTACAAGGATACTGAGTACCCGCAGGCTCCCCTGGGCTTGCTGGGCCGCACTCAGACCCGTAGGCCCATCAGGGTGCCCCTGGGTAGGCCGAGTGAAGGGTAACCCGCTGCACTCTTCCTTGGGCGAGCTAGATATCCCCAGCTCACCAACGGCTTCATGAACACGGTTCTAGCAAGGCCAGCATACCATGGAAGTCGTCCTCGTTGCCCTAGTCTGAGCGGTACTGAGAAAAACTCTCTGCTTACAAGTCCTTCTAGGACCTCATCCCTGAAGTCACCGTATCTCTAGGAGAAAGGCAGCTTGCACAGCAACTTCCACTACAGCACAGTTTTGTGTGGAACACTTCAGGTTTTTGGGAGAGGCACAGGACCCTAGGAGACCTAGGGCAGTCTGTCATCGAAGCAGTTCGCTACACGCAGAGGGCCCTATGCAGAAAAGTTGAATCAGGGAAGAGCCAGGGAGGTAGCTAGGTCTCTTTTGACCTGCCAGTACCCACAGACACTTATGCTGCATGTCAATCTGGTGATGGTGCCTGATGCGACTGGCCTTGTTTTCCCACCTTGAAAGCTCTTCTTATGCGCCTTGAAGCTCCCTTAAAAACACTGTGGTTGTCAGGCTTATACTCACGGCAGGCATGGCTGTGAGAGGGCAAAAGAGGTTTCACGACGAGACAGGGTATTTCAGTTTCTAAATCAGAGCTGATCCTGTCCTGTTTTATAGCTAAGGGGAAACTCAAAGTGAGCCCTCGCTTCGAAGGCGGCCCCTGATATGCCTTACAGCGGGGTAGGCGTGCAACAGCTTCCATGAGGCCTGAGTCGCTCTTCTGCTTTAGTTGAACGCCAGTAAGCTTTTCAGGCCTCCTAGATCCCTCGCGGCAGCACTCGTTTCCGTACAAGGATACTGAGTAACCCCAGGCTCCCCTGGGCTTGCTGGGCCACACTCAGACCCGTAGGCCCATCAGGGTGCCCCTGGGTAGGCCGAGTGAAGGGTAACCCGCTGCACTCTTCCTTGGGCGAGCTAGATATCCCCAGCTCACCAACGGCTTCATGAACACGGTTCTAGCAAGGCCAGCATACCATGGAAGTCGTCCTCGTTGCCCTAGTCTGAGCGGTACTGAGAAAAACTCTCTGCTTACAAGTCCTTCCAGGACCTCATCCCTGAAGTCACCGTATCTCTAGGAGAAAGGCAGCTTGCACAGCAACTTCCACTACAGCACAGTTTTGTGTGGAACACTTCAGGTTTTTGGGAGAGGCACAGGACCCTAGGAGACCTAGGGCAGTCTTTCATCTAAGCAGTTCGCTACACGCAGAGCGCCCTATGCAGAAAAGTTGAATCAGGGAAGAGGCAGGGAGGTAGCTAGGTCTCTTTTGACCTGCCAGTACCCACGGACACTTATGCTGCGTGTCAACCTGGTGATGGTGCCTCATGCGACTGGCTTTGTTTTCCCACCTTGAAAGCTCTTCTTCTGCGCCTTGAAGCTCCCTTAAAAACACTGTGGTTGTCAGGCTTATACTCACGGCAGGCATGGCTGTGAGAGGGAAAAAGAGGTTACACGAAGAGACAGGGTATTTCAGTTTCTGAGTCAGAGCTCATCCTGCCTTGTTATGTAGCTAAATGGAAACTCAAAGTGAGCCCTAGCTTCGAAGGAGGGCCCTGATATGCCATGCAGCGGGATAGGCGTACAACAGCTTCTATGAAGCCTTAGTCACTCTTCTGCTTTAGCTGAAGGCTAGTAAGCTTTTCTGGACTCCTAGACCCCTCGCGGCAGCACTCGCTTCCCTACCAAGGCACTGAGCACCCCCAGGCTCTCCTGAGTCGAAGATCAACATTCAGACACGTAGACCCTTCGGAGTACCCGTGTCTGTGCCGAGTGAAGGAGAGCATGATGCACACTTCGTCGCGGGACCTAGATTTTCTCAGCTCACCAATAGCCTCAGGAACATGATTCTAGGAGGTGCAGCATGCCATGCAAGTCTGCCTGCTTACAGTAGTCCGAGCTGTACTGAGAAAAACTCTTTGCTTACAATTCCTTCTACCACCTCATAGCTGAAGTCAACCTACCTCTAGGAGAAAGTCGGCTTGTGGTCCAAGTGCAACTAGAGCACACTTTCTGGTATAATGCTACAGGCTTTTGGAAGATGCCCAGGAGCCAGGACACCTAGGGAATTCTTTCATTTAGGCAGTTCGCTACACGCAGAACACCCGGCATAGGAAAGTGGATTCTCCAAGACCCAGGGAGTAGCTAGGTCTCTTTTGACTTGTTAGAAAGCACAGATGCTTCTTCTGCGTGTCAACCTGGAAATGGCGGCCTTAGGAGTCAAGCCTTGTTTTCCCGTCTTGAAAGCTCCATTCAAGCGGCCTTAAAGCTACCTGAGAAACACTGTGGTTGTGGGACTTGTATTCACTCCAGGCATGGCTCTGGAAGAACATGAGTTATCTCGAAAGAAAGCGGGTGCTTCCAGGCTCTGGTTAGGAGCATATCCTGCCCTGCACTAGAGCTAAGGGGAATCTTGACGTGCACTCTACCCTGGCCTACAGCTCTGATTTGCCCTCCAGAAGGGTAGTTGTGCAGCCTTTTCCTTGAGTCCTTAGTCACAGTTCTGCATTAGTTTAAAGGTACTAATCTTCTCAGGACTCCAGTCCCACTCGTGCCAGTACCCGTTTCCGTACAAGAACTCTGAGTACCCCAGGGCTCCCCTGGGCTTGCCGGGCCACACTCACACCCGTAGGCCCTTCACTGTGCCCCTCTGTAGGCCGAGTGAAGCATAACAAACTGCACTCTTTCTTGGGAAAGCTAGATTTCCTCAGCTCACCAGCAGCCTCTGGAACACGGTTCTAGCAAGTCCAGCATACCATGGAAGTCTGCCTCATCGCCCTATTCTGAGCTGTACTGAGCAAAACTCTCTGCTTTGAAGTCCTTCGAGGACCTCATACCTGAAGTCACCGTATCTCAAGGAGAAAGACGGCTTGCATTCCAACTTCCACTAAAGCACAGTTTTCTGTGTAACACTTCAGGCTTTGGGGACAGGCACAGGGCTCTTAGGAGACCTAGGGCAGTCTATTGTCTAGGCACGTCGCTACATGTACAACACCCTGTGCAGAAAACTTGATTCTGGGAAGAGCCAAGTAGCTAGCTAGGTCTCTTTTGTCCTCTTAGAAACCACAGATACTTACGCTACGTGTCAATCTGGAAACAGGACCTGATGGGACTAGCCTTGTTTCCCATCATGAAAGCTCCTTTTATGCGCCTTGAAGCTAAGTGAAAAACACTGTTGGTGTCGTGCTTATACACACGACAGGCATGGCTGTGAGAGGGAAAAAGAGGTGTCACGAAGAAACATGGTATTCCAGTTTCTGAGTCAGAGCTGATCCTGTCCTGTTCTATAGCTAAAGGGAAACTCAAAGTGAGGCCTAACTTCGAAGGAGGGCCCTGATATGCCTTACAGCGGGTTAGGCGTGCAACAGCTTCCATGAGGCCTTAGTCGCTCTCCTGCTTTAGTTGAACGCTAGTAAGCTTTTCAGGCCGCCTAGATCCCTCGCGGCAGCACTCGTTTCCGTACAAGGATACTGAGTACCCGCAGGCTCCCCTGGGCTTGCTGGGCCGCACTCAGACCCGTAGGCCCATCAGGGTGCCCCTGGGTAGGCCGAGTGAAGGGTAACCCGCTGCACTCTTCCTTGGGCGAGCTAGATATCCCCAGCTCACCAACGGCTTCATGAACACGGTTCTAGCAAGGCCAGCATACCATGGAAGTCGTCCTCGTTGCCCTAGTCTGAGCGGTACTGAGAAAAACTCTCTGCTTACAAGTCCTTCTAGGACCTCATCCCTGAAGTCACCGTATCTCTAGGAGAAAGGCAGCTTGCACAGCAACTTCCACTACAGCACAGTTTTGTGTGGAACACTTCAGGTTTTTGGGAGAGGCACAGGACCCTAGGAGACCTAGGGCAGTCTGTCATCGAAGCAGTTCGCTACACGCAGAGGGCCCTATGCAGAAAAGTTGAATCAGGGAAGAGCCAGGGAGGTAGCTAGGTCTCTTTTGACCTGCCAGTACCCACAGACACTTATGCTGCATGTCAATCTGGTGATGGTGCCTGATGCGACTGGCCTTGTTTTCCCACCTTGAAAGCTCTTCTTCTGCGCCTTGAAGCTCCCTTAAAAACACTGTGGTTGTCAGGCTTATACTCACGGCAGGCATGGCTGTGAGAGGGCAAAAGAGGTTTCACGACGAGACAGGGTATTTCAGTTTCTAAATCAGAGCTGATCCTGTCCTGTTTTATAGCTAAGGGGAAACTCAAAGTGAGCCCTCGCTTCGAAGGCGGCCCCTGATATGCCTTACAGCGGGGTAGGCGTGCAACAGCTTCCATGAGGCCTGAGTCGCTCTTCTGCTTTAGTTGAACGCCAGTAAGCTTTTCAGGCCTCCTAGATCCCTCGCGGCAGCACTCGTTTCCGTACAAGGATACTGAGTAACCCCAGGCTCCCCTGGGCTTGCTGGGCCGCACTCAGACCCGTAGGCCCATCAGGGTGCCCCTGGGTAGGCCGAGTGAAGGGTAACCCGCTGCACTCTTCCTTGGGCGAGCTAGATATCCCCAGCTCACCAACGGCTTCATGAACACGGTTCTAGCAAGGCCAGCATACCATGGAAGTCGTCCTCGTTGCCCTAGTCTGAGCGGTACTGAGAAAAACTCTCTGCTTACAAGTCCTTCCAGGACCTCATCCCTGAAGTCACCGTATCTCTAGGAGAAAGGCAGCTTGCACAGCAACTTCCACTACAGCACAGTTTTGTGTGGAACACTTCAGGTTTTTGGGAGAGGCACAGGACCCTAGGAGACCTAGGGCAGTCTTTCATCTAAGCAGTTCGCTACACGCAGAGCGCCCTATGCAGAAAAGTTGAATCAGGGAAGAGCCAGGGAGGTAGCTAGGTCTCTTTTGACCTGCCAGTACCCACGGACACTTATGCTGCGTGTCAACCTGGTGATGGTGCCTCATGCGACTGGCTTTGTTTTCCCACCTTGAAAGCTCTTCTTCTGCGCCTTGAAGCTCCCTTAAAAACACTGTGGTTGTCAGGCTTATACTCACGGCAGGCATGGCTGTGAGAGGGAAAAAGAGGTTACACGAAGAGACAGGGTATTTCAGTTTCTGAGTCAGAGCTCATCCTGCCTTGTTATGTAGCTAAATGGAAACTCAAAGTGAGCCCTAGCTTCGAAGGAGGGCCCTGATATGCCATGCAGCGGGATAGGCGTACAACAGCTTCTATGAAGCCTTAGTCACTCTTCTGCTTTAGCTGAAGGCTAGTAAGCTTTTCTGGACTCCTAGACCCCTCGCGGCAGCACTCGCTTCCCTACCAAGGCACTGAGCACCCCCAGGCTCTCCTGAGTCGAAGATCAACATTCAGACACGTAGACCCTTCGGAGTACCCGTGTCTGTGCCGAGTGAAGGAGAGCATGATGCACACTTCGTCGCGGGACCTAGATTTTCTCAGCTCACCAATAGCCTCAGGAACATGATTCTAGGAGGTGCAGCATGCCATGCAAGTCTGCCTGCTTACAGTAGTCCGAGCTGTACTGAGAAAAACTCTTTGCTTACAATTCCTTCTACCACCTCATAGCTGAAGTCAACCTACCTCTAGGAGAAAGTCGGCTTGTGGTCCAAGTGCAACTAGAGCACACTTTCTGGTATAATGCTACAGGCTTTTGGAAGATGCCCAGGAGCCAGGACACCTAGGGAATTCTTTCATTTAGGCAGTTCGCTACACGCAGAACACCCGGCATAGGAAAGTGGATTCTCCAAGACCCAGGGAGTAGCTAGGTCTCTTTTGACTTGTTAGAAAGCACAGATGCTTCTTCTGCGTGTCAACCTGGAAATGGCGGCCTTAGGAGTCAAGCCTTGTTTTCCCGTCTTGAAAGCTCCATTCAAGCGGCCTTAAAGCTACCTGAGAAACACTGTGGTTGTGGGACTTGTATTCACTCCAGGCATGGCTCTGGAAGAACATGAGTTATCTCGAAAGAAAGCGGGTGCTTCCAGGCTCTGGTTAGGAGCATATCCTGCCCTGCACTAGAGCTAAGGGGAATCTTGACGTGCACTCTACCCTGGCCTACAGCTCTGATTTGCCCTCCAGAAGGGTAGTTGTGCAGCCTTTTCCTTGAGTCCTTAGTCACAGTTCTGCATTAGTTTAAAGGTACTAATCTTCTCAGGACTCCAGTCCCACTCGTGCCAGTACCCGTTTCCGTACAAGAACTCTGAGTACCCCAGGGCTCCCCTGGGCTTGCCGGGCCACACTCACACCCGTAGGCCCTTCACTGTGCCCCTCTGTAGGCCGAGTGAAGCATAACAAACTGCACTCTTTCTTGGGAAAGCTAGATTTCCTCAGCTCACCAGCAGCCTCTGGAACACGGTTCTAGCAAGTCCAGCATACCATGGAAGTCTGCCTCATCGCCCTATTCTGAGCTGTACTGAGCAAAACTCTCTGCTTTGAAGTCCTTCGAGGACCTCATACCTGAAGTCACCGTATCTCAAGGAGAAAGACGGCTTGCATTCCAACTTCCACTAAAGCACAGTTTTCTGTGTAACACTTCAGGCTTTGGGGACAGGCACAGGGCTCTTAGGAGACCTAGGGCAGTCTATTGTCTAGGCACGTCGCTACATGTACAACACCCTGTGCAGAAAACTTGATTCTGGGAAGAGCCAAGTAGCTAGCTAGGTCTCTTTTGTCCTCTTAGAAACCACAGATACTTACGCTACGTGTCAATCTGGAAACAGGACCTGATGGGACTAGCCTTGTTTCCCATCATGAAAGCTCCTTTTATGCGCCTTGAAGCTAAGTGAAAAACACTGTTGGTGTCGTGCTTATACACACGACAGGCATGGCTGTGAGAGGGAAAAAGAGGTGTCACGAAGAAACATGGTATTCCAGTTTCTGAGTCAGAGCTGATCCTGTCCTGTTCTATAGCTAAAGGGAAACTCAAAGTGAGGCCTAACTTCGAAGGAGGGCCCTGATATGCCTTACAGCGGGTTAGGCGTGCAACAGCTTCCATGAGGCCTTAGTCGCTCTCCTGCTTTAGTTGAACGCTAGTAAGCTTTTCAGGCCGCCTAGATCCCTCGCGGCAGCACTCGTTTCCGTACAAGGATACTGAGTACCCGCAGGCTCCCCTGGGCTTGCTGGGCCGCACTCAGACCCGTAGGCCCATCAGGGTGCCCCTGGGTAGGCCGAGTGAAGGGTAACCCGCTGCACTCTTCCTTGGGCGAGCTAGATATCCCCAGCTCACCAACGGCTTCATGAACACGGTTCTAGCAAGGCCAGCATACCATGGAAGTCGTCCTCGTTGCCCTAGTCTGAGCGGTACTGAGAAAAACTCTCTGCTTACAAGTCCTTCCAGGACCTCATCCCTGAAGTCACCGTATCTCTAGGAGAAAGGCAGCTTGCACAGCAACTTCCACTACAGCACAGTTTTGTGTGGAACACTTCAGGTTTTTGGGAGAGGCACAGGACCCTAGGAGACCTAGGGCAGTCTTTCATCTAAGCAGTTCGCTACACGCAGAGCGCCCTATGCAGAAAAGTTGAATCAGGGAAGAGCCAGGGAGGTAGCTAGGTCTCTTTTGACCTGCCAGTACCCACGGACACTTATGCTGCGTGTCAACCTGGTGATGGTGCCTCATGCGACTGGCTTTGTTTTCCCACCTTGAAAGCTCTTCTTCTGCGCCTTGAAGCTCCCTTAAAAACACTGTGGTTGTCAGGCTTATACTCACGGCAGGCATGGCTGTGAGAGGGAAAAAGAGGTTACACGAAGAGACAGGGTATTTCAGTTTCTGAGTCAGAGCTCATCCTGCCTTGTTATGTAGCTAAATGGAAACTCAAAGTGAGCCCTAGCTTCGAAGGAGGGTCCTGATATGCCATGCAGCGGGATAGGCGTACAACAGCTTCTATGAAGCCTTAGTCACTCTTCTGCTTTAGCTGAAGGCTAGTAAGCTTTTCTGGACTCCTAGACCCCTCGCGGCAGCACTCGCTTCCCTACCAAGGCACTGAGCACCCCCAGGCTCTCCTGAGTCGAAGATCAACATTCAGACACGTAGACCCTTCGGAGTACCCGTGTCTGTGCCGAGTGAAGGAGAGCATGATGCACACTTCGTCGCGGGACCTAGATTTTCTCAGCTCACCAATAGCCTCAGGAACATGATTCTAGGAGGTGCAGCATGCCATGCAAGTCTGCCTGCTTACAGTAGTCCGAGCTGTACTGAGAAAAACTCTTTGCTTACAATTCCTTCTACCACCTCATAGCTGAAGTCAACCTACCTCTAGGAGAAAGTCGGCTTGTGGTCCAAGTGCAACTAGAGCACACTTTCTGGTATAATGCTACAGGCTTTTGGAAGATGCCCAGGAGCCAGGACACCTAGGGAATTCTTTCATTTAGGCAGTTCGCTACACGCAGAACACCCGGCATAGGAAAGTGGATTCTCCAAGACCCAGGGAGTAGCTAGGTCTCTTTTGACTTGTTAGAAAGCACAGATGCTTCTTCTGCGTGTCAACCTGGAAATGGCGGCCTTAGGAGTCAAGCCTTGTTTTCCCGTCTTGAAAGCTCCATTCAAGCGGCCTTAAAGCTACCTGAGAAACACTGTGGTTGTGGGACTTGTATTCACTCCAGGCATGGCTCTGGAAGAACATGAGTTATCTCGAAAGAAAGCGGGTGCTTCCAGGCTCTGGTTAGGAGCATATCCTGCCCTGCACTAGAGCTAAGGGGAATCTTGACGTGCACTCTACCCTGGCCTACAGCTCTGATTTGCCCTCCAGAAGGGTAGTTGTGCAGCCTTTTCCTTGAGTCCTTAGTCACAGTTCTGCATTAGTTTAAAGGTACTAATCTTCTCAGGACTCCAGTCCCACTCGTGCCAGTACCCGTTTCCGTACAAGAACTCTGAGTACCCCAGGGCTCCCCTGGGCTTGCCGGGCCACACTCACACCCGTAGGCCCTTCACTGTGCCCCTCTGTAGGCCGAGTGAAGCATAACAAACTGCACTCTTTCTTGGGAAAGCTAGATTTCCTCAGCTCACCAGCAGCCTCTGGAACACGGTTCTAGCAAGTCCAGCATACCATGGAAGTCTGCCTCATCGCCCTATTCTGAGCTGTACTGAGCAAAACTCTCTGCTTTGAAGTCCTTCGAGGACCTCATACCTGAAGTCACCGTATCTCAAGGAGAAAGACGGCTTGCATTCCAACTTCCACTAAAGCACAGTTTTCTGTGTAACACTTCAGGCTTTGGGGACAGGCACAGGGCTCTTAGGAGACCTAGGGCAGTCTATTGTCTAGGCACGTCGCTACATGTACAACACCCTGTGCAGAAAACTTGATTCTGGGAAGAGCCAAGTAGCTAGCTAGGTCTCTTTTGTCCTCTTAGAAACCACAGATACTTACGCTACGTGTCAATCTGGAAACAGGACCTGATGGGACTAGCCTTGTTTCCCATCATGAAAGCTCCTTTTATGCGCCTTGAAGCTAAGTGAAAAACACTGTTGGTGTCGTGCTTATACACACGACAGGCATGGCTGTGAGAGGGAAAAAGAGGTGTCACGAAGAAACATGGTATTCCAGTTTCTAAATCAGAGCTGATCCTGTCCTGTTTTATAGCTAAGGGGAAACTCAAAGTGAGCCCTCGCTTCGAAGGCGGCCCCTGATATGCCTTACAGCGGGGTAGGCGTGCAACAGCTTCCATGAGGCCTGAGTCGCTCTTCTGCTTTAGTTGAACGCCAGTAAGCTTTTCAGGCCTCCTAGATCCCTCGCGGCAGCACTCGTTTCCGTACAAGGATACTGAGTAACCCCAGGCTCCCCTGGGCTTGCTGGGCCACACTCAGACCCGTAGGCCCATCAGGGTGCCCCTGGGTAGGCCGAGTGAAGGGTAACCCGCTGCACTCTTCCTTGGGCGAGCTAGATATCCCCAGCTCACCAACGGCTTCATGAACACGGTTCTAGCAAGGCCAGCATACCATGGAAGTCGTCCTCGTTGCCCTAGTCTGAGCGGTACTGAGAAAAACTCTCTGCTTACAAGTCCTTCCAGGACCTCATCCCTGAAGTCACCGTATCTCTAGGAGAAAGGCAGCTTGCACAGCAACTTCCACTACAGCACAGTTTTGTGTGGAACACTTCAGGTTTTTGGGAGAGGCACAGGACCCTAGGAGACCTAGGGCAGTCTTTCATCTAAGCAGTTCGCTACACGCAGAGCGCCCTATGCAGAAAAGTTGAATCAGGGAAGAGCCAGGGAGGTAGCTAGGTCTCTTTTGACCTGCCAGTACCCACGGACACTTATGCTGCGTGTCAACCTGGTGATGGTGCCTCATGCGACTGGCTTTGTTTTCCCACCTTGAAAGCTCTTCTTCTGCGCCTTGAAGCTCCCTTAAAAACACTGTGGTTGTCAGGCTTATACTCACGGCAGGCATGGCTGTGAGAGGGAAAAAGAGGTTACACGAAGAGACAGGGTATTTCAGTTTCTGAGTCAGAGCTCATCCTGCCTTGTTATGTAGCTAAATGGAAACTCAAAGTGAGCCCTAGCTTCGAAGGAGGGTCCTGATATGCCATGCAGCGGGATAGGCGTACAACAGCTTCTATGAAGCCTTAGTCACTCTTCTGCTTTAGCTGAAGGCTAGTAAGCTTTTCTGGACTCCTAGACCCCTCGCGGCAGCACTCGCTTCCCTACCAAGGCACTGAGCACCCCCAGGCTCTCCTGAGTCGAAGATCAACATTCAGACACGTAGACCCTTCGGAGTACCCGTGTCTGTGCCGAGTGAAGGAGAGCATGATGCACACTTCGTCGCGGGACCTAGATTTTCTCAGCTCACCAATAGCCTCAGGAACATGATTCTAGGAGGTGCAGCATGCCATGCAAGTCTGCCTGCTTACAGTAGTCCGAGCTGTACTGAGAAAAACTCTTTGCTTACAATTCCTTCTACCACCTCATAGCTGAAGTCAACCTACCTCTAGGAGAAAGTCGGCTTGTGGTCCAAGTGCAACTAGAGCACACTTTCTGGTATAATGCTACAGGCTTTTGGAAGATGCCCAGGAGCCAGGACACCTAGGGAATTCTTTCATTTAGGCAGTTCGCTACACGCAGAACACCCGGCATAGGAAAGTGGATTCTCCAAGACCCAGGGAGTAGCTAGGTCTCTTTTGACTTGTTAGAAAGCACAGATGCTTCTTCTGCGTGTCAACCTGGAAATGGCGGCCTTAGGAGTCAAGCCTTGTTTTCCCGTCTTGAAAGCTCCATTCAAGCGGCCTTAAAGCTACCTGAGAAACACTGTGGTTGTGGGACTTGTATTCACTCCAGGCATGGCTCTGGAAGAACATGAGTTATCTCGAAAGAAAGCGGGTGCTTCCAGGCTCTGGTTAGGAGCATATCCTGCCCTGCACTAGAGCTAAGGGGAATCTTGACGTGCACTCTACCCTGGCCTACAGCTCTGATTTGCCCTCCAGAAGGGTAGTTGTGCAGCCTTTTCCTTGAGTCCTTAGTCACAGTTCTGCATTAGTTTAAAGGTACTAATCTTCTCAGGACTCCAGTCCCACTCGTGCCAGTACCCGTTTCCGTACAAGAACTCTGAGTACCCCAGGGCTCCCCTGGGCTTGCCGGGCCACACTCACACCCGTAGGCCCTTCACTGTGCCCCTCTGTAGGCCGAGTGAAGCATAACAAACTGCACTCTTTCTTGGGAAAGCTAGATTTCCTCAGCTCACCAGCAGCCTCTGGAACACGGTTCTAGCAAGTCCAGCATACCATGGAAGTCTGCCTCATCGCCCTATTCTGAGCTGTACTGAGCAAAACTCTCTGCTTTGAAGTCCTTCGAGGACCTCATACCTGAAGTCACCGTATCTCAAGGAGAAAGACGGCTTGCATTCCAACTTCCACTAAAGCACAGTTTTCTGTGTAACACTTCAGGCTTTGGGGACAGGCACAGGGCTCTTAGGAGACCTAGGGCAGTCTATTGTCTAGGCACGTCGCTACATGTACAACACCCTGTGCAGAAAACTTGATTCTGGGAAGAGCCAAGTAGCTAGCTAGGTCTCTTTTGTCCTCTTAGAAACCACAGATACTTACGCTACGTGTCAATCTGGAAACAGGACCTGATGGGACTAGCCTTGTTTCCCATCATGAAAGCTCCTTTTATGCGCCTTGAAGCTAAGTGAAAAACACTGTTGGTGTCGTGCTTATACACACGACAGGCATGGCTGTGAGAGGGAAAAAGAGGTGTCACGAAGAAACATGGTATTCCAGTTTCTGAGTCAGAGCTGATCCTGTCCTGTTCTATAGCTAAAGGGAAACTCAAAGTGAGGCCTAACTTCGAAGGAGGGCCCTGATATGCCTTACAGCGGGTTAGGCGTGCAACAGCTTCCATGAGGCCTTAGTCGCTCTCCTGCTTTAGTTGAACGCTAGTAAGCTTTTCAGGCCGCCTAGATCCCTCGCGGCAGCACTCGTTTCCGTACAAGGATACTGAGTACCCGCAGGCTCCCCTGGGCTTGCTGGGCCGCACTCAGACCCGTAGGCCCATCAGGGTGCCCCTGGGTAGGCCGAGTGAAGGGTAACCCGCTGCACTCTTCCTTGGGCGAGCTAGATATCCCCAGCTCACCAACGGCTTCATGAACACGGTTCTAGCAAGGCCAGCATACCATGGAAGTCGTCCTCGTTGCCCTAGTCTGAGCGGTACTGAGAAAAACTCTCTGCTTACAAGTCCTTCTAGGACCTCATCCCTGAAGTCACCGTATCTCTAGGAGAAAGGCAGCTTGCACAGCAACTTCCACTACAGCACAGTTTTGTGTGGAACACTTCAGGTTTTTGGGAGAGGCACAGGACCCTAGGAGACCTAGGGCAGTCTGTCATCGAAGCAGTTCGCTACACGCAGAGGGCCCTATGCAGAAAAGTTGAATCAGGGAAGAGCCAGGGAGGTAGCTAGGTCTCTTTTGACCTGCCAGTACCCACAGACACTTATGCTGCATGTCAATCTGGTGATGGTGCCTGATGCGACTGGCCTTGTTTTCCCACCTTGAAAGCTCTTCTTATGCGCCTTGAAGCTCCCTTAAAAACACTGTGGTTGTCAGGCTTATACTCACGGCAGGCATGGCTGTGAGAGGGCAAAAGAGGTTTCACGACGAGACAGGGTATTTCAGTTTCTAAATCAGAGCTGATCCTGTCCTGTTTTATAGCTAAGGGGAAACTCAAAGTGAGCCCTCGCTTCGAAGGCGGCCCCTGATATGCCTTACAGCGGGGTAGGCGTGCAACAGCTTCCATGAGGCCTGAGTCGCTCTTCTGCTTTAGTTGAACGCCAGTAAGCTTTTCAGGCCTCCTAGATCCCTCGCGGCAGCACTCGTTTCCGTACAAGGATACTGAGTAACCCCAGGCTCCCCTGGGCTTGCTGGGCCACACTCAGACCCGTAGGCCCATCAGGGTGCCCCTGGGTAGGCCGAGTGAAGGGTAACCCGCTGCACTCTTCCTTGGGCGAGCTAGATATCCCCAGCTCACCAACGGCTTCATGAACACGGTTCTAGCAAGGCCAGCATACCATGGAAGTCGTCCTCGTTGCCCTAGTCTGAGCGGTACTGAGAAAAACTCTCTGCTTACAAGTCCTTCCAGGACCTCATCCCTGAAGTCACCGTATCTCTAGGAGAAAGGCAGCTTGCACAGCAACTTCCACTACAGCACAGTTTTGTGTGGAACACTTCAGGTTTTTGGGAGAGGCACAGGACCCTAGGAGACCTAGGGCAGTCTTTCATCTAAGCAGTTCGCTACACGCAGAGCGCCCTATGCAGAAAAGTTGAATCAGGGAAGAGGCAGGGAGGTAGCTAGGTCTCTTTTGACCTGCCAGTACCCACGGACACTTATGCTGCGTGTCAACCTGGTGATGGTGCCTCATGCGACTGGCTTTGTTTTCCCACCTTGAAAGCTCTTCTTCTGCGCCTTGAAGCTCCCTTAAAAACACTGTGGTTGTCAGGCTTATACTCACGGCAGGCATGGCTGTGAGAGGGAAAAAGAGGTTACACGAAGAGACAGGGTATTTCAGTTTCTGAGTCAGAGCTCATCCTGCCTTGTTATGTAGCTAAATGGAAACTCAAAGTGAGCCCTAGCTTCGAAGGAGGGCCCTGATATGCCATGCAGCGGGATAGGCGTACAACAGCTTCTATGAAGCCTTAGTCACTCTTCTGCTTTAGCTGAAGGCTAGTAAGCTTTTCTGGACTCCTAGACCCCTCGCGGCAGCACTCGCTTCCCTACCAAGGCACTGAGCACCCCCAGGCTCTCCTGAGTCGAAGATCAACATTCAGACACGTAGACCCTTCGGAGTACCCGTGTCTGTGCCGAGTGAAGGAGAGCATGATGCACACTTCGTCGCGGGACCTAGATTTTCTCAGCTCACCAATAGCCTCAGGAACATGATTCTAGGAGGTGCAGCATGCCATGCAAGTCTGCCTGCTTACAGTAGTCCGAGCTGTACTGAGAAAAACTCTTTGCTTACAATTCCTTCTACCACCTCATAGCTGAAGTCAACCTACCTCTAGGAGAAAGTCGGCTTGTGGTCCAAGTGCAACTAGAGCACACTTTCTGGTATAATGCTACAGGCTTTTGGAAGATGCCCAGGAGCCAGGACACCTAGGGAATTCTTTCATTTAGGCAGTTCGCTACACGCAGAACACCCGGCATAGGAAAGTGGATTCTCCAAGACCCAGGGAGTAGCTAGGTCTCTTTTGACTTGTTAGAAAGCACAGATGCTTCTTCTGCGTGTCAACCTGGAAATGGCGGCCTTAGGAGTCAAGCCTTGTTTTCCCGTCTTGAAAGCTCCATTCAAGCGGCCTTAAAGCTACCTGAGAAACACTGTGGTTGTGGGACTTGTATTCACTCCAGGCATGGCTCTGGAAGAACATGAGTTATCTCGAAAGAAAGCGGGTGCTTCCAGGCTCTGGTTAGGAGCATATCCTGCCCTGCACTAGAGCTAAGGGGAATCTTGACGTGCACTCTACCCTGGCCTACAGCTCTGATTTGCCCTCCAGAAGGGTAGTTGTGCAGCCTTTTCCTTGAGTCCTTAGTCACAGTTCTGCATTAGTTTAAAGGTACTAATCTTCTCAGGACTCCAGTCCCACTCGTGCCAGTACCCGTTTCCGTACAAGAACTCTGAGTACCCCAGGGCTCCCCTGGGCTTGCCGGGCCACACTCACACCCGTAGGCCCTTCACTGTGCCCCTCTGTAGGCCGAGTGAAGCATAACAAACTGCACTCTTTCTTGGGAAAGCTAGATTTCCTCAGCTCACCAGCAGCCTCTGGAACACGGTTCTAGCAAGTCCAGCATACCATGGAAGTCTGCCTCATCGCCCTATTCTGAGCTGTACTGAGCAAAACTCTCTGCTTTGAAGTCCTTCGAGGACCTCATACCTGAAGTCACCGTATCTCAAGGAGAAAGACGGCTTGCATTCCAACTTCCACTAAAGCACAGTTTTCTGTGTAACACTTCAGGCTTTGGGGACAGGCACAGGGCTCTTAGGAGACCTAGGGCAGTCTATTGTCTAGGCACGTCGCTACATGTACAACACCCTGTGCAGAAAACTTGATTCTGGGAAGAGCCAAGTAGCTAGCTAGGTCTCTTTTGTCCTCTTAGAAACCACAGATACTTACGCTGCGTGTCAATCTAGAAACAGGACCTGATGGGACTAGCCTTGTTTCCCATCATGAAAGCTCCTTTTATGCGCCTTGAAGCTAAGTGAAAAACACTGTTGGTGTCGTGCTTATACACACGACAGGCATGGCTGTGAGAGGGAAAAAGAGGTGTCACGAAGAAACATGGTATTCCAGTTTCTGAGTCAGAGCTGATCCTGTCCTGTTCTATAGCTAAAGGGAAACTCAAAGTGAGGCCTAACTTCGAAGGAGGGCCCTGATATGCCTTACAGCGGGTTAGGCGTGCAACAGCTTCCATGAGGCCTTAGTCGCTCTCCTGCTTTAGTTGAACGCTAGTAAGCTTTTCAGGCCGCCTAGATCCCTCGCGGCAGCACTCGTTTCCGTACAAGGATACTGAGTACCCCCAGGCTCCCCTGGGCTTGCTGGGCCGCACTCAGACCCGTAGGCCCATCAGGGTGCCCCTGGGTAGGCCGAGTGAAGGGTAACCCGCTGCACTCTTCCTTGGGCGAGCTAGATATCCCCAGCTCACCAACGGCTTCATGAACACGGTTCTAGCAAGGCCAGCATACCATGGAAGTCGTCCTCGTTGCCCTAGTCTGAGCGGTACTGAGAAAAACTCTCTGCTTACAAGTCCTTCTAGGACCTCATCCCTGAAGTCACCGTATCTCTAGGAGAAAGGCAGCTTGCACAGCAACTTCCACTACAGCACAGTTTTGTGTGGAACACTTCAGGTTTTTGGGAGAGGCACAGGACCCTAGGAGACCTAGGGCAGTCTGTCATCGAAGCAGTTCGCTACACGCAGAGGGCCCTATGCAGAAAAGTTGAATCAGGGAAGAGCCAGGGAGGTAGCTAGGTCTCTTTTGACCTGCCAGTACCCACAGACACTTATGCTGCATGTCAATCTGGTGATGGTGCCTGATGCGACTGGCCTTGTTTTCCCACCTTGAAAGCTCTTCTTCTGCGCCTTGAAGCTCCCTTAAAAACACTGTGGTTGTCAGGCTTATACTCACGGCAGGCATGGCTGTGAGAGGGCAAAAGAGGTTTCACGACGAGACAGGGTATTTCAGTTTCTAAATCAGAGCTGATCCTGTCCTGTTTTATAGCTAAGGGGAAACTCAAAGTGAGCCCTCGCTTCGAAGGCGGCCCCTGATATGCCTTACAGCGGGGTAGGCGTGCAACAGCTTCCATGAGGCCTGAGTCGCTCTTCTGCTTTAGTTGAACGCCAGTAAGCTTTTCAGGCCTCCTAGATCCCTCGCGGCAGCACTCGTTTCCGTACAAGGATACTGAGTAACCCCAGGCTCCCCTGGGCTTGCTGGGCCGCACTCAGACCCGTAGGCCCATCAGGGTGCCCCTGGGTAGGCCGAGTGAAGGGTAACCCGCTGCACTCTTCCTTGGGCGAGCTAGATATCCCCAGCTCACCAACGGCTTCATGAACACGGTTCTAGCAAGGCCAGCATACCATGGAAGTCGTCCTCGTTGCCCTAGTCTGAGCGGTACTGAGAAAAACTCTCTGCTTACAAGTCCTTCCAGGACCTCATCCCTGAAGTCACCGTATCTCTAGGAGAAAGGCAGCTTGCACAGCAACTTCCACTACAGCACAGTTTTGTGTGGAACACTTCAGGTTTTTGGGAGAGGCACAGGACCCTAGGAGACCTAGGGCAGTCTTTCATCTAAGCAGTTCGCTACACGCAGAGCGCCCTATGCAGAAAAGTTGAATCAGGGAAGAGCCAGGGAGGTAGCTAGGTCTCTTTTGACCTGCCAGTACCCACGGACACTTATGCTGCGTGTCAACCTGGTGATGGTGCCTCATGCGACTGGCTTTGTTTTCCCACCTTGAAAGCTCTTCTTCTGCGCCTTGAAGCTCCCTTAAAAACACTGTGGTTGTCAGGCTTATACTCACGGCAGGCATGGCTGTGAGAGGGAAAAAGAGGTTACACGAAGAGACAGGGTATTTCAGTTTCTGAGTCAGAGCTCATCCTGCCTTGTTATGTAGCTAAATGGAAACTCAAAGTGAGCCCTAGCTTCGAAGGAGGGCCCTGATATGCCATGCAGCGGGATAGGCGTACAACAGCTTCTATGAAGCCTTAGTCACTCTTCTGCTTTAGCTGAAGGCTAGTAAGCTTTTCTGGACTCCTAGACCCCTCGCGGCAGCACTCGCTTCCCTACCAAGGCACTGAGCACCCCCAGGCTCTCCTGAGTCGAAGATCAACATTCAGACACGTAGACCCTTCGGAGTACCCGTGTCTGTGCCGAGTGAAGGAGAGCATGATGCACACTTCGTCGCGGGACCTAGATTTTCTCAGCTCACCAATAGCCTCAGGAACATGATTCTAGGAGGTGCAGCATGCCATGCAAGTCTGCCTGCTTACAGTAGTCCGAGCTGTACTGAGAAAAACTCTTTGCTTACAATTCCTTCTACCACCTCATAGCTGAAGTCAACCTACCTCTAGGAGAAAGTCGGCTTGTGGTCCAAGTGCAACTAGAGCACACTTTCTGGTATAATGCTACAGGCTTTTGGAAGATGCCCAGGAGCCAGGACACCTAGGGAATTCTTTCATTTAGGCAGTTCGCTACACGCAGAACACCCGGCATAGGAAAGTGGATTCTCCAAGACCCAGGGAGTAGCTAGGTCTCTTTTGACTTGTTAGAAAGCACAGATGCTTCTTCTGCGTGTCAACCTGGAAATGGCGGCCTTAGGAGTCAAGCCTTGTTTTCCCGTCTTGAAAGCTCCATTCAAGCGGCCTTAAAGCTACCTGAGAAACACTGTGGTTGTGGGACTTGTATTCACTCCAGGCATGGCTCTGGAAGAACATGAGTTATCTCGAAAGAAAGCGGGTGCTTCCAGGCTCTGGTTAGGAGCATATCCTGCCCTGCACTAGAGCTAAGGGGAATCTTGACGTGCACTCTACCCTGGCCTACAGCTCTGATTTGCCCTCCAGAAGGGTAGTTGTGCAGCCTTTTCCTTGAGTCCTTAGTCACAGTTCTGCATTAGTTTAAAGGTACTAATCTTCTCAGGACTCCAGTCCCACTCGTGCCAGTACCCGTTTCCGTACAAGAACTCTGAGTACCCCAGGGCTCCCCTGGGCTTGCCGGGCCACACTCACACCCGTAGGCCCTTCACTGTGCCCCTCTGTAGGCCGAGTGAAGCATAACAAACTGCACTCTTTCTTGGGAAAGCTAGATTTCCTCAGCTCACCAGCAGCCTCTGGAACACGGTTCTAGCAAGTCCAGCATACCATGGAAGTCTGCCTCATCGCCCTATTCTGAGCTGTACTGAGCAAAACTCTCTGCTTTGAAGTCCTTCGAGGACCTCATACCTGAAGTCACCGTATCTCAAGGAGAAAGACGGCTTGCATTCCAACTTCCACTAAAGCACAGTTTTCTGTGTAACACTTCAGGCTTTGGGGACAGGCACAGGGCTCTTAGGAGACCTAGGGCAGTCTATTGTCTAGGCACGTCGCTACATGTACAACACCCTGTGCAGAAAACTTGATTCTGGGAAGAGCCAAGTAGCTAGCTAGGTCTCTTTTGTCCTCTTAGAAACCACAGATACTTACGCTACGTGTCAATCTGGAAACAGGACCTGATGGGACTAGCCTTGTTTCCCATCATGAAAGCTCCTTTTATGCGCCTTGAAGCTAAGTGAAAAACACTGTTGGTGTCGTGCTTATACACACGACAGGCATGGCTGTGAGAGGGAAAAAGAGGTGTCACGAAGAAACATGGTATTCCAGTTTCTGAGTCAGAGCTGATCCTGTCCTGTTCTATAGCTAAAGGGAAACTCAAAGTGAGGCCTAACTTCGAAGGAGGGCCCTGATATGCCTTACAGCGGGTTAGGCGTGCAACAGCTTCCATGAGGCCTTAGTCGCTCTCCTGCTTTAGTTGAACGCTAGTAAGCTTTTCAGGCCGCCTAGATCCCTCGCGGCAGCACTCGTTTCCGTACAAGGATACTGAGTACCCGCAGGCTCCCCTGGGCTTGCTGGGCCGCACTCAGACCCGTAGGCCCATCAGGGTGCCCCTGGGTAGGCCGAGTGAAGGGTAACCCGCTGCACTCTTCCTTGGGCGAGCTAGATATCCCCAGCTCACCAACGGCTTCATGAACACGGTTCTAGCAAGGCCAGCATACCATGGAAGTCGTCCTCGTTGCCCTAGTCTGAGCGGTACTGAGAAAAACTCTCTGCTTACAAGTCCTTCCAGGACCTCATCCCTGAAGTCACCGTATCTCTAGGAGAAAGGCAGCTTGCACAGCAACTTCCACTACAGCACAGTTTTGTGTGGAACACTTCAGGTTTTTGGGAGAGGCACAGGACCCTAGGAGACCTAGGGCAGTCTTTCATCTAAGCAGTTCGCTACACGCAGAGCGCCCTATGCAGAAAAGTTGAATCAGGGAAGAGCCAGGGAGGTAGCTAGGTCTCTTTTGACCTGCCAGTACCCACGGACACTTATGCTGCGTGTCAACCTGGTGATGGTGCCTCATGCGACTGGCTTTGTTTTCCCACCTTGAAAGCTCTTCTTCTGCGCCTTGAAGCTCCCTTAAAAACACTGTGGTTGTCAGGCTTATACTCACGGCAGGCATGGCTGTGAGAGGGAAAAAGAGGTTACACGAAGAGACAGGGTATTTCAGTTTCTGAGTCAGAGCTCATCCTGCCTTGTTATGTAGCTAAATGGAAACTCAAAGTGAGCCCTAGCTTCGAAGGAGGGTCCTGATATGCCATGCAGCGGGATAGGCGTACAACAGCTTCTATGAAGCCTTAGTCACTCTTCTGCTTTAGCTGAAGGCTAGTAAGCTTTTCTGGACTCCTAGACCCCTCGCGGCAGCACTCGCTTCCCTACCAAGGCACTGAGCACCCCCAGGCTCTCCTGAGTCGAAGATCAACATTCAGACACGTAGACCCTTCGGAGTACCCGTGTCTGTGCCGAGTGAAGGAGAGCATGATGCACACTTCGTCGCGGGACCTAGATTTTCTCAGCTCACCAATAGCCTCAGGAACATGATTCTAGGAGGTGCAGCATGCCATGCAAGTCTGCCTGCTTACAGTAGTCCGAGCTGTACTGAGAAAAACTCTTTGCTTACAATTCCTTCTACCACCTCATAGCTGAAGTCAACCTACCTCTAGGAGAAAGTCGGCTTGTGGTCCAAGTGCAACTAGAGCACACTTTCTGGTATAATGCTACAGGCTTTTGGAAGATGCCCAGGAGCCAGGACACCTAGGGAATTCTTTCATTTAGGCAGTTCGCTACACGCAGAACACCCGGCATAGGAAAGTGGATTCTCCAAGACCCAGGGAGTAGCTAGGTCTCTTTTGACTTGTTAGAAAGCACAGATGCTTCTTCTGCGTGTCAACCTGGAAATGGCGGCCTTAGGAGTCAAGCCTTGTTTTCCCGTCTTGAAAGCTCCATTCAAGCGGCCTTAAAGCTACCTGAGAAACACTGTGGTTGTGGGACTTGTATTCACTCCAGGCATGGCTCTGGAAGAACATGAGTTATCTCGAAAGAAAGCGGGTGCTTCCAGGCTCTGGTTAGGAGCATATCCTGCCCTGCACTAGAGCTAAGGGGAATCTTGACGTGCACTCTACCCTGGCCTACAGCTCTGATTTGCCCTCCAGAAGGGTAGTTGTGCAGCCTTTTCCTTGAGTCCTTAGTCACAGTTCTGCATTAGTTTAAAGGTACTAATCTTCTCAGGACTCCAGTCCCACTCGTGCCAGTACCCGTTTCCGTACAAGAACTCTGAGTACCCCAGGGCTCCCCTGGGCTTGCCGGGCCACACTCACACCCGTAGGCCCTTCACTGTGCCCCTCTGTAGGCCGAGTGAAGCATAACAAACTGCACTCTTTCTTGGGAAAGCTAGATTTCCTCAGCTCACCAGCAGCCTCTGGAACACGGTTCTAGCAAGTCCAGCATACCATGGAAGTCTGCCTCATCGCCCTATTCTGAGCTGTACTGAGCAAAACTCTCTGCTTTGAAGTCCTTCGAGGACCTCATACCTGAAGTCACCGTATCTCAAGGAGAAAGACGGCTTGCATTCCAACTTCCACTAAAGCACAGTTTTCTGTGTAACACTTCAGGCTTTGGGGACAGGCACAGGGCTCTTAGGAGACCTAGGGCAGTCTATTGTCTAGGCACGTCGCTACATGTACAACACCCTGTGCAGAAAACTTGATTCTGGGAAGAGCCAAGTAGCTAGCTAGGTCTCTTTTGTCCTCTTAGAAACCACAGATACTTACGCTACGTGTCAATCTGGAAACAGGACCTGATGGGACTAGCCTTGTTTCCCATCATGAAAGCTCCTTTTATGCGCCTTGAAGCTAAGTGAAAAACACTGTTGGTGTCGTGCTTATACACACGACAGGCATGGCTGTGAGAGGGAAAAAGAGGTGTCACGAAGAAACATGGTATTCCAGTTTCTAAATCAGAGCTGATCCTGTCCTGTTTTATAGCTAAGGGGAAACTCAAAGTGAGCCCTCGCTTCGAAGGCGGCCCCTGATATGCCTTACAGCGGGGTAGGCGTGCAACAGCTTCCATGAGGCCTGAGTCGCTCTTCTGCTTTAGTTGAACGCCAGTAAGCTTTTCAGGCCTCCTAGATCCCTCGCGGCAGCACTCGTTTCCGTACAAGGATACTGAGTAACCCCAGGCTCCCCTGGGCTTGCTGGGCCGCACTCAGACCCGTAGGCCCATCAGGGTGCCCCTGGGTAGGCCGAGTGAAGGGTAACCCGCTGCACTCTTCCTTGGGCGAGCTAGATATCCCCAGCTCACCAACGGCTTCATGAACACGGTTCTAGCAAGGCCAGCATACCATGGAAGTCGTCCTCGTTGCCCTAGTCTGAGCGGTACTGAGAAAAACTCTCTGCTTACAAGTCCTTCCAGGACCTCATCCCTGAAGTCACCGTATCTCTAGGAGAAAGGCAGCTTGCACAGCAACTTCCACTACAGCACAGTTTTGTGTGGAACACTTCAGGTTTTTGGGAGAGGCACAGGACCCTAGGAGACCTAGGGCAGTCTTTCATCTAAGCAGTTCGCTACACGCAGAGCGCCCTATGCAGAAAAGTTGAATCAGGGAAGAGGCAGGGAGGTAGCTAGGTCTCTTTTGACCTGCCAGTACCCACGGACACTTATGCTGCGTGTCAACCTGGTGATGGTGCCTCATGCGACTGGCTTTGTTTTCCCACCTTGAAAGCTCTTCTTCTGCGCCTTGAAGCTCCCTTAAAAACACTGTGGTTGTCAGGCTTATACTCACGGCAGGCATGGCTGTGAGAGGGAAAAAGAGGTTACACGAAGAGACAGGGTATTTCAGTTTCTGAGTCAGAGCTCATCCTGCCTTGTTATGTAGCTAAATGGAAACTCAAAGTGAGCCCTAGCTTCGAAGGAGGGCCCTGATATGCCATGCAGCGGGATAGGCGTACAACAGCTTCTATGAAGCCTTAGTCACTCTTCTGCTTTAGCTGAAGGCTAGTAAGCTTTTCTGGACTCCTAGACCCCTCGCGGCAGCACTCGCTTCCCTACCAAGGCACTGAGCACCCCCAGGCTCTCCTGAGTCGAAGATCAACATTCAGACACGTAGACCCTTCGGAGTACCCGTGTCTGTGCCGAGTGAAGGAGAGCATGATGCACACTTCGTCGCGGGACCTAGATTTTCTCAGCTCACCAATAGCCTCAGGAACATGATTCTAGGAGGTGCAGCATGCCATGCAAGTCTGCCTGCTTACAGTAGTCCGAGCTGTACTGAGAAAAACTCTTTGCTTACAATTCCTTCTACCACCTCATAGCTGAAGTCAACCTACCTCTAGGAGAAAGTCGGCTTGTGGTCCAAGTGCAACTAGAGCACACTTTCTGGTATAATGCTACAGGCTTTTGGAAGATGCCCAGGAGCCAGGACACCTAGGGAATTCTTTCATTTAGGCAGTTCGCTACACGCAGAACACCCGGCATAGGAAAGTGGATTCTCCAAGACCCAGGGAGTAGCTAGGTCTCTTTTGACTTGTTAGAAAGCACAGATGCTTCTTCTGCGTGTCAACCTGGAAATGGCGGCCTTAGGAGTCAAGCCTTGTTTTCCCGTCTTGAAAGCTCCATTCAAGCGGCCTTAAAGCTACCTGAGAAACACTGTGGTTGTGGGACTTGTATTCACTCCAGGCATGGCTCTGGAAGAACATGAGTTATCTCGAAAGAAAGCGGGTGCTTCCAGGCTCTGGTTAGGAGCATATCCTGCCCTGCACTAGAGCTAAGGGGAATCTTGACGTGCACTCTACCCTGGCCTACAGCTCTGATTTGCCCTCCAGAAGGGTAGTTGTGCAGCCTTTTCCTTGAGTCCTTAGTCACAGTTCTGCATTAGTTTAAAGGTACTAATCTTCTCAGGACTCCAGTCCCACTCGTGCCGGTACCCGTTTCCGTACAAGAACTCTGAGTACCCCAGGGCTCCCCTGGGCTTGCCGGGCCACACTCACACCCGTAGGCCCTTCACTGTGCCCCTCTGTAGGCCGAGTGAAGCATAACAAACTGCACTCTTTCTTGGGAAAGCTAGATTTCCTCAGCTCACCAGCAGCCTCTGGAACACGGTTCTAGCAAGTCCAGCATACCATGGAAGTCTGCCTCATCGCCCTATTCTGAGCTGTACTGAGCAAAACTCTCTGCTTTGAAGTCCTTCGAGGACCTCATACCTGAAGTCACCGTATCTCAAGGAGAAAGACGGCTTGCATTCCAACTTCCACTAAAGCACAGTTTTCTGTGTAACACTTCAGGCTTTGGGGACAGGCACAGGGCTCTTAGGAGACCTAGGGCAGTCTATTGTCTAGGCACGTCGCTACATGTACAACACCCTGTGCAGAAAACTTGATTCTGGGAAGAGCCAAGTAGCTAGCTAGGTCTCTTTTGTCCTCTTAGAAACCACAGATACTTACGCTACGTGTCAATCTGGAAACAGGACCTGATGGGACTAGCCTTGTTTCCCATCATGAAAGCTCCTTTTATGCGCCTTGAAGCTAAGTGAAAAACACTGTTGGTGTCGTGCTTATACACACGACAGGCATGGCTGTGAGAGGGAAAAAGAGGTGTCACGAAGAAACATGGTATTCCAGTTTCTGAGTCAGAGCTGATCCTGTCCTGTTCTATAGCTAAAGGGAAACTCAAAGTGAGGCCTAACTTCGAAGGAGGGCCCTGATATGCCTTACAGCGGGTTAGGCGTGCAACAGCTTCCATGAGGCCTTAGTCGCTCTCCTGCTTTAGTTGAACGCTAGTAAGCTTTTCAGGCCGCCTAGATCCCTCGCGGCAGCACTCGTTTCCGTACAAGGATACTGAGTACCCGCAGGCTCCCCTGGGCTTGCTGGGCCGCACTCAGACCCGTAGGCCCATCAGGGTGCCCCTGGGTAGGCCGAGTGAAGGGTAACCCGCTGCACTCTTCCTTGGGCGAGCTAGATATCCCCAGCTCACCAACGGCTTCATGAACACGGTTCTAGCAAGGCCAGCATACCATGGAAGTCGTCCTCGTTGCCCTAGTCTGAGCGGTACTGAGAAAAACTCTCTGCTTACAAGTCCTTCCAGGACCTCATCCCTGAAGTCACCGTATCTCTAGGAGAAAGGCAGCTTGCACAGCAACTTCCACTACAGCACAGTTTTGTGTGGAACACTTCAGGTTTTTGGGAGAGGCACAGGACCCTAGGAGACCTAGGGCAGTCTTTCATCTAAGCAGTTCGCTACACGCAGAGCGCCCTATGCAGAAAAGTTGAATCAGGGAAGAGCCAGGGAGGTAGCTAGGTCTCTTTTGACCTGCCAGTACCCACGGACACTTATGCTGCGTGTCAACCTGGTGATGGTGCCTCATGCGACTGGCTTTGTTTTCCCACCTTGAAAGCTCTTCTTCTGCGCCTTGAAGCTCCCTTAAAAACACTGTGGTTGTCAGGCTTATACTCACGGCAGGCATGGCTGTGAGAGGGAAAAAGAGGTTACACGAAGAGACAGGGTATTTCAGTTTCTGAGTCAGAGCTCATCCTGCCTTGTTATGTAGCTAAATGGAAACTCAAAGTGAGCCCTAGCTTCGAAGGAGGGTCCTGATATGCCATGCAGCGGGATAGGCGTACAACAGCTTCTATGAAGCCTTAGTCACTCTTCTGCTTTAGCTGAAGGCTAGTAAGCTTTTCTGGACTCCTAGACCCCTCGCGGCAGCACTCGCTTCCCTACCAAGGCACTGAGCACCCCCAGGCTCTCCTGAGTCGAAGATCAACATTCAGACACGTAGACCCTTCGGAGTACCCGTGTCTGTGCCGAGTGAAGGAGAGCATGATGCACACTTCGTCGCGGGACCTAGATTTTCTCAGCTCACCAATAGCCTCAGGAACATGATTCTAGGAGGTGCAGCATGCCATGCAAGTCTGCCTGCTTACAGTAGTCCGAGCTGTACTGAGAAAAACTCTTTGCTTACAATTCCTTCTACCACCTCATAGCTGAAGTCAACCTACCTCTAGGAGAAAGTCGGCTTGTGGTCCAAGTGCAACTAGAGCACACTTTCTGGTATAATGCTACAGGCTTTTGGAAGATGCCCAGGAGCCAGGACACCTAGGGAATTCTTTCATTTAGGCAGTTCGCTACACGCAGAACACCCGGCATAGGAAAGTGGATTCTCCAAGACCCAGGGAGTAGCTAGGTCTCTTTTGACTTGTTAGAAAGCACAGATGCTTCTTCTGCGTGTCAACCTGGAAATGGCGGCCTTAGGAGTCAAGCCTTGTTTTCCCGTCTTGAAAGCTCCATTCAAGCGGCCTTAAAGCTACCTGAGAAACACTGTGGTTGTGGGACTTGTATTCACTCCAGGCATGGCTCTGGAAGAACATGAGTTATCTCGAAAGAAAGCGGGTGCTTCCAGGCTCTGGTTAGGAGCATATCCTGCCCTGCACTAGAGCTAAGGGGAATCTTGACGTGCACTCTACCCTGGCCTACAGCTCTGATTTGCCCTCCAGAAGGGTAGTTGTGCAGCCTTTTCCTTGAGTCCTTAGTCACAGTTCTGCATTAGTTTAAAGGTACTAATCTTCTCAGGACTCCAGTCCCACTCGTGCCAGTACCCGTTTCCGTACAAGAACTCTGAGTACCCCAGGGCTCCCCTGGGCTTGCCGGGCCACACTCACACCCGTAGGCCCTTCACTGTGCCCCTCTGTAGGCCGAGTGAAGCATAACAAACTGCACTCTTTCTTGGGAAAGCTAGATTTCCTCAGCTCACCAGCAGCCTCTGGAACACGGTTCTAGCAAGTCCAGCATACCATGGAAGTCTGCCTCATCGCCCTATTCTGAGCTGTACTGAGCAAAACTCTCTGCTTTGAAGTCCTTCGAGGACCTCATACCTGAAGTCACCGTATCTCAAGGAGAAAGACGGCTTGCATTCCAACTTCCACTAAAGCACAGTTTTCTGTGTAACACTTCAGGCTTTGGGGACAGGCACAGGGCTCTTAGGAGACCTAGGGCAGTCTATTGTCTAGGCACGTCGCTACATGTACAACACCCTGTGCAGAAAACTTGATTCTGGGAAGAGCCAAGTAGCTAGCTAGGTCTCTTTTGTCCTCTTAGAAACCACAGATACTTACGCTACGTGTCAATCTGGAAACAGGACCTGATGGGACTAGCCTTGTTTCCCATCATGAAAGCTCCTTTTATGCGCCTTGAAGCTAAGTGAAAAACACTGTTGGTGTCGTGCTTATACACACGACAGGCATGGCTGTGAGAGGGAAAAAGAGGTGTCACGAAGAAACATGGTATTCCAGTTTCTGAGTCAGAGCTGATCCTGTCCTGTTCTATAGCTAAAGGGAAACTCAAAGTGAGGCCTAACTTCGAAGGAGGGCCCTGATATGCCTTACAGCGGGTTAGGCGTGCAACAGCTTCCATGAGGCCTTAGTCGCTCTCCTGCTTTAGTTGAACGCTAGTAAGCTTTTCAGGCCGCCTAGATCCCTCGCGGCAGCACTCGTTTCCGTACAAGGATACTGAGTACCCGCAGGCTCCCCTGGGCTTGCTGGGCCGCACTCAGACCCGTAGGCCCATCAGGGTGCCCCTGGGTAGGCCGAGTGAAGGGTAACCCGCTGCACTCTTCCTTGGGCGAGCTAGATATCCCCAGCTCACCAACGGCTTCATGAACACGGTTCTAGCAAGGCCAGCATACCATGGAAGTCGTCCTCGTTGCCCTAGTCTGAGCGGTACTGAGAAAAACTCTCTGCTTACAAGTCCTTCCAGGACCTCATCCCTGAAGTCACCGTATCTCTAGGAGAAAGGCAGCTTGCACAGCAACTTCCACTACAGCACAGTTTTGTGTGGAACACTTCAGGTTTTTGGGAGAGGCACAGGACCCTAGGAGACCTAGGGCAGTCTTTCATCTAAGCAGTTCGCTACACGCAGAGCGCCCTATGCAGAAAAGTTGAATCAGGGAAGAGCCAGGGAGGTAGCTAGGTCTCTTTTGACCTGCCAGTACCCACGGACACTTATGCTGCGTGTCAACCTGGTGATGGTGCCTCATGCGACTGGCTTTGTTTTCCCACCTTGAAAGCTCTTCTTCTGCGCCTTGAAGCTCCCTTAAAAACACTGTGGTTGTCAGGCTTATACTCACGGCAGGCATGGCTGTGAGAGGGAAAAAGAGGTTACACGAAGAGACAGGGTATTTCAGTTTCTGAGTCAGAGCTCATCCTGCCTTGTTATGTAGCTAAATGGAAACTCAAAGTGAGCCCTAGCTTCGAAGGAGGGTCCTGATATGCCATGCAGCGGGATAGGCGTACAACAGCTTCTATGAAGCCTTAGTCACTCTTCTGCTTTAGCTGAAGGCTAGTAAGCTTTTCTGGACTCCTAGACCCCTCGCGGCAGCACTCGCTTCCCTACCAAGGCACTGAGCACCCCCAGGCTCTCCTGAGTCGAAGATCAACATTCAGACACGTAGACCCTTCGGAGTACCCGTGTCTGTGCCGAGTGAAGGAGAGCATGATGCACACTTCGTCGCGGGACCTAGATTTTCTCAGCTCACCAATAGCCTCAGGAACATGATTCTAGGAGGTGCAGCATGCCATGCAAGTCTGCCTGCTTACAGTAGTCCGAGCTGTACTGAGAAAAACTCTTTGCTTACAATTCCTTCTACCACCTCATAGCTGAAGTCAACCTACCTCTAGGAGAAAGTCGGCTTGTGGTCCAAGTGCAACTAGAGCACACTTTCTGGTATAATGCTACAGGCTTTTGGAAGATGCCCAGGAGCCAGGACACCTAGGGAATTCTTTCATTTAGGCAGTTCGCTACACGCAGAACACCCGGCATAGGAAAGTGGATTCTCCAAGACCCAGGGAGTAGCTAGGTCTCTTTTGACTTGTTAGAAAGCACAGATGCTTCTTCTGCGTGTCAACCTGGAAATGGCGGCCTTAGGAGTCAAGCCTTGTTTTCCCGTCTTGAAAGCTCCATTCAAGCGGCCTTAAAGCTACCTGAGAAACACTGTGGTTGTGGGACTTGTATTCACTCCAGGCATGGCTCTGGAAGAACATGAGTTATCTCGAAAGAAAGCGGGTGCTTCCAGGCTCTGGTTAGGAGCATATCCTGCCCTGCACTAGAGCTAAGGGGAATCTTGACGTGCACTCTACCCTGGCCTACAGCTCTGATTTGCCCTCCAGAAGGGTAGTTGTGCAGCCTTTTCCTTGAGTCCTTAGTCACAGTTCTGCATTAGTTTAAAGGTACTAATCTTCTCAGGACTCCAGTCCCACTCGTGCCAGTACCCGTTTCCGTACAAGAACTCTGAGTACCCCAGGGCTCCCCTGGGCTTGCCGGGCCACACTCACACCCGTAGGCCCTTCACTGTGCCCCTCTGTAGGCCGAGTGAAGCATAACAAACTGCACTCTTTCTTGGGAAAGCTAGATTTCCTCAGCTCACCAGCAGCCTCTGGAACACGGTTCTAGCAAGTCCAGCATACCATGGAAGTCTGCCTCATCGCCCTATTCTGAGCTGTACTGAGCAAAACTCTCTGCTTTGAAGTCCTTCGAGGACCTCATACCTGAAGTCACCGTATCTCAAGGAGAAAGACGGCTTGCATTCCAACTTCCACTAAAGCACAGTTTTCTGTGTAACACTTCAGGCTTTGGGGACAGGCACAGGGCTCTTAGGAGACCTAGGGCAGTCTATTGTCTAGGCACGTCGCTACATGTACAACACCCTGTGCAGAAAACTTGATTCTGGGAAGAGCCAAGTAGCTAGCTAGGTCTCTTTTGTCCTCTTAGAAACCACAGATACTTACGCTACGTGTCAATCTGGAAACAGGACCTGATGGGACTAGCCTTGTTTCCCATCATGAAAGCTCCTTTTATGCGCCTTGAAGCTAAGTGAAAAACACTGTTGGTGTCGTGCTTATACACACGACAGGCATGGCTGTGAGAGGGAAAAAGAGGTGTCACGAAGAAACATGGTATTCCAGTTTCTAAATCAGAGCTGATCCTGTCCTGTTTTATAGCTAAGGGGAAACTCAAAGTGAGCCCTCGCTTCGAAGGCGGCCCCTGATATGCCTTACAGCGGGGTAGGCGTGCAACAGCTTCCATGAGGCCTGAGTCGCTCTTCTGCTTTAGTTGAACGCCAGTAAGCTTTTCAGGCCTCCTAGATCCCTCGCGGCAGCACTCGTTTCCGTACAAGGATACTGAGTAACCCCAGGCTCCCCTGGGCTTGCTGGGCCACACTCAGACCCGTAGGCCCATCAGGGTGCCCCTGGGTAGGCCGAGTGAAGGGTAACCCGCTGCACTCTTCCTTGGGCGAGCTAGATATCCCCAGCTCACCAACGGCTTCATGAACACGGTTCTAGCAAGGCCAGCATACCATGGAAGTCGTCCTCGTTGCCCTAGTCTGAGCGGTACTGAGAAAAACTCTCTGCTTACAAGTCCTTCCAGGACCTCATCCCTGAAGTCACCGTATCTCTAGGAGAAAGGCAGCTTGCACAGCAACTTCCACTACAGCACAGTTTTGTGTGGAACACTTCAGGTTTTTGGGAGAGGCACAGGACCCTAGGAGACCTAGGGCAGTCTTTCATCTAAGCAGTTCGCTACACGCAGAGCGCCCTATGCAGAAAAGTTGAATCAGGGAAGAGCCAGGGAGGTAGCTAGGTCTCTTTTGACCTGCCAGTACCCACGGACACTTATGCTGCGTGTCAACCTGGTGATGGTGCCTCATGCGACTGGCTTTGTTTTCCCACCTTGAAAGCTCTTCTTCTGCGCCTTGAAGCTCCCTTAAAAACACTGTGGTTGTCAGGCTTATACTCACGGCAGGCATGGCTGTGAGAGGGAAAAAGAGGTTACACGAAGAGACAGGGTATTTCAGTTTCTGAGTCAGAGCTCATCCTGCCTTGTTATGTAGCTAAATGGAAACTCAAAGTGAGCCCTAGCTTCGAAGGAGGGTCCTGATATGCCATGCAGCGGGATAGGCGTACAACAGCTTCTATGAAGCCTTAGTCACTCTTCTGCTTTAGCTGAAGGCTAGTAAGCTTTTCTGGACTCCTAGACCCCTCGCGGCAGCACTCGCTTCCCTACCAAGGCACTGAGCACCCCCAGGCTCTCCTGAGTCGAAGATCAACATTCAGACACGTAGACCCTTCGGAGTACCCGTGTCTGTGCCGAGTGAAGGAGAGCATGATGCACACTTCGTCGCGGGACCTAGATTTTCTCAGCTCACCAATAGCCTCAGGAACATGATTCTAGGAGGTGCAGCATGCCATGCAAGTCTGCCTGCTTACAGTAGTCCGAGCTGTACTGAGAAAAACTCTTTGCTTACAATTCCTTCTACCACCTCATAGCTGAAGTCAACCTACCTCTAGGAGAAAGTCGGCTTGTGGTCCAAGTGCAACTAGAGCACACTTTCTGGTATAATGCTACAGGCTTTTGGAAGATGCCCAGGAGCCAGGACACCTAGGGAATTCTTTCATTTAGGCAGTTCGCTACACGCAGAACACCCGGCATAGGAAAGTGGATTCTCCAAGACCCAGGGAGTAGCTAGGTCTCTTTTGACTTGTTAGAAAGCACAGATGCTTCTTCTGCGTGTCAACCTGGAAATGGCGGCCTTAGGAGTCAAGCCTTGTTTTCCCGTCTTGAAAGCTCCATTCAAGCGGCCTTAAAGCTACCTGAGAAACACTGTGGTTGTGGGACTTGTATTCACTCCAGGCATGGCTCTGGAAGAACATGAGTTATCTCGAAAGAAAGCGGGTGCTTCCAGGCTCTGGTTAGGAGCATATCCTGCCCTGCACTAGAGCTAAGGGGAATCTTGACGTGCACTCTACCCTGGCCTACAGCTCTGATTTGCCCTCCAGAAGGGTAGTTGTGCAGCCTTTTCCTTGAGTCCTTAGTCACAGTTCTGCATTAGTTTAAAGGTACTAATCTTCTCAGGACTCCAGTCCCACTCGTGCCAGTACCCGTTTCCGTACAAGAACTCTGAGTACCCCAGGGCTCCCCTGGGCTTGCCGGGCCACACTCACACCCGTAGGCCCTTCACTGTGCCCCTCTGTAGGCCGAGTGAAGCATAACAAACTGCACTCTTTCTTGGGAAAGCTAGATTTCCTCAGCTCACCAGCAGCCTCTGGAACACGGTTCTAGCAAGTCCAGCATACCATGGAAGTCTGCCTCATCGCCCTATTCTGAGCTGTACTGAGCAAAACTCTCTGCTTTGAAGTCCTTCGAGGACCTCATACCTGAAGTCACCGTATCTCAAGGAGAAAGACGGCTTGCATTCCAACTTCCACTAAAGCACAGTTTTCTGTGTAACACTTCAGGCTTTGGGGACAGGCACAGGGCTCTTAGGAGACCTAGGGCAGTCTATTGTCTAGGCACGTCGCTACATGTACAACACCCTGTGCAGAAAACTTGATTCTGGGAAGAGCCAAGTAGCTAGCTAGGTCTCTTTTGTCCTCTTAGAAACCACAGATACTTACGCTACGTGTCAATCTGGAAACAGGACCTGATGGGACTAGCCTTGTTTCCCATCATGAAAGCTCCTTTTATGCGCCTTGAAGCTAAGTGAAAAACACTGTTGGTGTCGTGCTTATACACACGACAGGCATGGCTGTGAGAGGGAAAAAGAGGTGTCACGAAGAAACATGGTATTCCAGTTTCTGAGTCAGAGCTGATCCTGTCCTGTTCTATAGCTAAAGGGAAACTCAAAGTGAGGCCTAACTTCGAAGGAGGGCCCTGATATGCCTTACAGCGGGTTAGGCGTGCAACAGCTTCCATGAGGCCTTAGTCGCTCTCCTGCTTTAGTTGAACGCTAGTAAGCTTTTCAGGCCGCCTAGATCCCTCGCGGCAGCACTCGTTTCCGTACAAGGATACTGAGTACCCGCAGGCTCCCCTGGGCTTGCTGGGCCGCACTCAGACCCGTAGGCCCATCAGGGTGCCCCTGGGTAGGCCGAGTGAAGGGTAACCCGCTGCACTCTTCCTTGGGCGAGCTAGATATCCCCAGCTCACCAACGGCTTCATGAACACGGTTCTAGCAAGGCCAGCATACCATGGAAGTCGTCCTCGTTGCCCTAGTCTGAGCGGTACTGAGAAAAACTCTCTGCTTACAAGTCCTTCTAGGACCTCATCCCTGAAGTCACCGTATCTCTAGGAGAAAGGCAGCTTGCACAGCAACTTCCACTACAGCACAGTTTTGTGTGGAACACTTCAGGTTTTTGGGAGAGGCACAGGACCCTAGGAGACCTAGGGCAGTCTGTCATCGAAGCAGTTCGCTACACGCAGAGGGCCCTATGCAGAAAAGTTGAATCAGGGAAGAGCCAGGGAGGTAGCTAGGTCTCTTTTGACCTGCCAGTACCCACAGACACTTATGCTGCATGTCAATCTGGTGATGGTGCCTGATGCGACTGGCCTTGTTTTCCCACCTTGAAAGCTCTTCTTATGCGCCTTGAAGCTCCCTTAAAAACACTGTGGTTGTCAGGCTTATACTCACGGCAGGCATGGCTGTGAGAGGGCAAAAGAGGTTTCACGACGAGACAGGGTATTTCAGTTTCTAAATCAGAGCTGATCCTGTCCTGTTTTATAGCTAAGGGGAAACTCAAAGTGAGCCCTCGCTTCGAAGGCGGCCCCTGATATGCCTTACAGCGGGGTAGGCGTGCAACAGCTTCCATGAGGCCTGAGTCGCTCTTCTGCTTTAGTTGAACGCCAGTAAGCTTTTCAGGCCTCCTAGATCCCTCGCGGCAGCACTCGTTTCCGTACAAGGATACTGAGTAACCCCAGGCTCCCCTGGGCTTGCTGGGCCACACTCAGACCCGTAGGCCCATCAGGGTGCCCCTGGGTAGGCCGAGTGAAGGGTAACCCGCTGCACTCTTCCTTGGGCGAGCTAGATATCCCCAGCTCACCAACGGCTTCATGAACACGGTTCTAGCAAGGCCAGCATACCATGGAAGTCGTCCTCGTTGCCCTAGTCTGAGCGGTACTGAGAAAAACTCTCTGCTTACAAGTCCTTCCAGGACCTCATCCCTGAAGTCACCGTATCTCTAGGAGAAAGGCAGCTTGCACAGCAACTTCCACTACAGCACAGTTTTGTGTGGAACACTTCAGGTTTTTGGGAGAGGCACAGGACCCTAGGAGACCTAGGGCAGTCTTTCATCTAAGCAGTTCGCTACACGCAGAGCGCCCTATGCAGAAAAGTTGAATCAGGGAAGAGCCAGGGAGGTAGCTAGGTCTCTTTTGACCTGCCAGTACCCACGGACACTTATGCTGCGTGTCAACCTGGTGATGGTGCCTCATGCGACTGGCTTTGTTTTCCCACCTTGAAAGCTCTTCTTCTGCGCCTTGAAGCTCCCTTAAAAACACTGTGGTTGTCAGGCTTATACTCACGGCAGGCATGGCTGTGAGAGGGAAAAAGAGGTTACACGAAGAGACAGGGTATTTCAGTTTCTGAGTCAGAGCTCATCCTGCCTTGTTATGTAGCTAAATGGAAACTCAAAGTGAGCCCTAGCTTCGAAGGAGGGCCCTGATATGCCATGCAGCGGGATAGGCGTACAACAGCTTCTATGAAGCCTTAGTCACTCTTCTGCTTTAGCTGAAGGCTAGTAAGCTTTTCTGGACTCCTAGACCCCTCGCGGCAGCACTCGCTTCCCTACCAAGGCACTGAGCACCCCCAGGCTCTCCTGAGTCGAAGATCAACATTCAGACACGTAGACCCTTCGGAGTACCCGTGTCTGTGCCGAGTGAAGGAGAGCATGATGCACACTTCGTCGCGGGACCTAGATTTTCTCAGCTCACCAATAGCCTCAGGAACATGATTCTAGGAGGTGCAGCATGCCATGCAAGTCTGCCTGCTTACAGTAGTCCGAGCTGTACTGAGAAAAACTCTTTGCTTACAATTCCTTCTACCACCTCATAGCTGAAGTCAACCTACCTCTAGGAGAAAGTCGGCTTGTGGTCCAAGTGCAACTAGAGCACACTTTCTGGTATAATGCTACAGGCTTTTGGAAGATGCCCAGGAGCCAGGACACCTAGGGAATTCTTTCATTTAGGCAGTTCGCTACACGCAGAACACCCGGCATAGGAAAGTGGATTCTCCAAGACCCAGGGAGTAGCTAGGTCTCTTTTGACTTGTTAGAAAGCACAGATGCTTCTTCTGCGTGTCAACCTGGAAATGGCGGCCTTAGGAGTCAAGCCTTGTTTTCCCGTCTTGAAAGCTCCATTCAAGCGGCCTTAAAGCTACCTGAGAAACACTGTGGTTGTGGGACTTGTATTCACTCCAGGCATGGCTCTGGAAGAACATGAGTTATCTCGAAAGAAAGCGGGTGCTTCCAGGCTCTGGTTAGGAGCATATCCTGCCCTGCACTAGAGCTAAGGGGAATCTTGACGTGCACTCTACCCTGGCCTACAGCTCTGATTTGCCCTCCAGAAGGGTAGTTGTGCAGCCTTTTCCTTGAGTCCTTAGTCACAGTTCTGCATTAGTTTAAAGGTACTAATCTTCTCAGGACTCCAGTCCCACTCGTGCCAGTACCCGTTTCCGTACAAGAACTCTGAGTACCCCAGGGCTCCCCTGGGCTTGCCGGGCCACACTCACACCCGTAGGCCCTTCACTGTGCCCCTCTGTAGGCCGAGTGAAGCATAACAAACTGCACTCTTTCTTGGGAAAGCTAGATTTCCTCAGCTCACCAGCAGCCTCTGGAACACGGTTCTAGCAAGTCCAGCATACCATGGAAGTCTGCCTCATCGCCCTATTCTGAGCTGTACTGAGCAAAACTCTCTGCTTTGAAGTCCTTCGAGGACCTCATACCTGAAGTCACCGTATCTCAAGGAGAAAGACGGCTTGCATTCCAACTTCCACTAAAGCACAGTTTTCTGTGTAACACTTCAGGCTTTGGGGACAGGCACAGGGCTCTTAGGAGACCTAGGGCAGTCTATTGTCTAGGCACGTCGCTACATGTACAACACCCTGTGCAGAAAACTTGATTCTGGGAAGAGCCAAGTAGCTAGCTAGGTCTCTTTTGTCCTCTTAGAAACCACAGATACTTACGCTGCGTGTCAATCTGGAAACAGGACCTGATGGGACTAGCCTTGTTTCCCATCATGAAAGCTCCTTTTATGCGCCTTGAAGCTAAGTGAAAAACACTGTTGGTGTCGTGCTTATACACACGACAGGCATGGCTGTGAGAGGGAAAAAGAGGTGTCACGAAGAAACATGGTATTCCAGTTTCTGAGTCAGAGCTGATCCTGTCCTGTTCTATAGCTAAAGGGAAACTCAAAGTGAGGCCTAACTTCGAAGGAGGGCCCTGATATGCCTTACAGCGGGTTAGGCGTGCAACAGCTTCCATGAGGCCTTAGTCGCTCTCCTGCTTTAGTTGAACGCTAGTAAGCTTTTCAGGCCGCCTAGATCCCTCGCGGCAGCACTCGTTTCCGTACAAGGATACTGAGTACCCCCAGGCTCCCCTGGGCTTGCTGGGCCGCACTCAGACCCGTAGGCCCATCAGGGTGCCCCTGGGTAGGCCGAGTGAAGGGTAACCCGCTGCACTCTTCCTTGGGCGAGCTAGATATCCCCAGCTCACCAACGGCTTCATGAACACGGTTCTAGCAAGGCCAGCATACCATGGAAGTCGTCCTCGTTGCCCTAGTCTGAGCGGTACTGAGAAAAACTCTCTGCTTACAAGTCCTTCTAGGACCTCATCCCTGAAGTCACCGTATCTCTAGGAGAAAGGCAGCTTGCACAGCAACTTCCACTACAGCACAGTTTTGTGTGGAACACTTCAGGTTTTTGGGAGAGGCACAGGACCCTAGGAGACCTAGGGCAGTCTGTCATCGAAGCAGTTCGCTACACGCAGAGGGCCCTATGCAGAAAAGTTGAATCAGGGAAGAGCCAGGGAGGTAGCTAGGTCTCTTTTGACCTGCCAGTACCCACAGACACTTATGCTGCATGTCAATCTGGTGATGGTGCCTGATGCGACTGGCCTTGTTTTCCCACCTTGAAAGCTCTTCTTATGCGCCTTGAAGCTCCCTTAAAAACACTGTGGTTGTCAGGCTTATACTCACGGCAGGCATGGCTGTGAGAGGGCAAAAGAGGTTTCACGACGAGACAGGGTATTTCAGTTTCTAAATCAGAGCTGATCCTGTCCTGTTTTATAGCTAAGGGGAAACTCAAAGTGAGCCCTCGCTTCGAAGGCGGCCCCTGATATGCCTTACAGCGGGGTAGGCGTGCAACAGCTTCCATGAGGCCTGAGTCGCTCTTCTGCTTTAGTTGAACGCCAGTAAGCTTTTCAGGCCTCCTAGATCCCTCGCGGCAGCACTCGTTTCCGTACAAGGATACTGAGTAACCCCAGGCTCCCCTGGGCTTGCTGGGCCGCACTCAGACCCGTAGGCCCATCAGGGTGCCCCTGGGTAGGCCGAGTGAAGGGTAACCCGCTGCACTCTTCCTTGGGCGAGCTAGATATCCCCAGCTCACCAACGGCTTCATGAACACGGTTCTAGCAAGGCCAGCATACCATGGAAGTCGTCCTCGTTGCCCTAGTCTGAGCGGTACTGAGAAAAACTCTCTGCTTACAAGTCCTTCCAGGACCTCATCCCTGAAGTCACCGTATCTCTAGGAGAAAGGCAGCTTGCACAGCAACTTCCACTACAGCACAGTTTTGTGTGGAACACTTCAGGTTTTTGGGAGAGGCACAGGACCCTAGGAGACCTAGGGCAGTCTTTCATCTAAGCAGTTCGCTACACGCAGAGCGCCCTATGCAGAAAAGTTGAATCAGGGAAGAGGCAGGGAGGTAGCTAGGTCTCTTTTGACCTGCCAGTACCCACGGACACTTATGCTGCGTGTCAACCTGGTGATGGTGCCTCATGCGACTGGCTTTGTTTTCCCACCTTGAAAGCTCTTCTTCTGCGCCTTGAAGCTCCCTTAAAAACACTGTGGTTGTCAGGCTTATACTCACGGCAGGCATGGCTGTGAGAGGGAAAAAGAGGTTACACGAAGAGACAGGGTATTTCAGTTTCTGAGTCAGAGCTCATCCTGCCTTGTTATGTAGCTAAATGGAAACTCAAAGTGAGCCCTAGCTTCGAAGGAGGGCCCTGATATGCCATGCAGCGGGATAGGCGTACAACAGCTTCTATGAAGCCTTAGTCACTCTTCTGCTTTAGCTGAAGGCTAGTAAGCTTTTCTGGACTCCTAGACCCCTCGCGGCAGCACTCGCTTCCCTACCAAGGCACTGAGCACCCCCAGGCTCTCCTGAGTCGAAGATCAACATTCAGACACGTAGACCCTTCGGAGTACCCGTGTCTGTGCCGAGTGAAGGAGAGCATGATGCACACTTCGTCGCGGGACCTAGATTTTCTCAGCTCACCAATAGCCTCAGGAACATGATTCTAGGAGGTGCAGCATGCCATGCAAGTCTGCCTGCTTACAGTAGTCCGAGCTGTACTGAGAAAAACTCTTTGCTTACAATTCCTTCTACCACCTCATAGCTGAAGTCAACCTACCTCTAGGAGAAAGTCGGCTTGTGGTCCAAGTGCAACTAGAGCACACTTTCTGGTATAATGCTACAGGCTTTTGGAAGATGCCCAGGAGCCAGGACACCTAGGGAATTCTTTCATTTAGGCAGTTCGCTACACGCAGAACACCCGGCATAGGAAAGTGGATTCTCCAAGACCCAGGGAGTAGCTAGGTCTCTTTTGACTTGTTAGAAAGCACAGATGCTTCTTCTGCGTGTCAACCTGGAAATGGCGGCCTTAGGAGTCAAGCCTTGTTTTCCCGTCTTGAAAGCTCCATTCAAGCGGCCTTAAAGCTACCTGAGAAACACTGTGGTTGTGGGACTTGTATTCACTCCAGGCATGGCTCTGGAAGAACATGAGTTATCTCGAAAGAAAGCGGGTGCTTCCAGGCTCTGGTTAGGAGCATATCCTGCCCTGCACTAGAGCTAAGGGGAATCTTGACGTGCACTCTACCCTGGCCTACAGCTCTGATTTGCCCTCCAGAAGGGTAGTTGTGCAGCCTTTTCCTTGAGTCCTTAGTCACAGTTCTGCATTAGTTTAAAGGTACTAATCTTCTCAGGACTCCAGTCCCACTCGTGCCAGTACCCGTTTCCGTACAAGAACTCTGAGTACCCCAGGGCTCCCCTGGGCTTGCCGGGCCACACTCACACCCGTAGGCCCTTCACTGTGCCCCTCTGTAGGCCGAGTGAAGCATAACAAACTGCACTCTTTCTTGGGAAAGCTAGATTTCCTCAGCTCACCAGCAGCCTCTGGAACACGGTTCTAGCAAGTCCAGCATACCATGGAAGTCTGCCTCATCGCCCTATTCTGAGCTGTACTGAGCAAAACTCTCTGCTTTGAAGTCCTTCGAGGACCTCATACCTGAAGTCACCGTATCTCAAGGAGAAAGACGGCTTGCATTCCAACTTCCACTAAAGCACAGTTTTCTGTGTAACACTTCAGGCTTTGGGGACAGGCACAGGGCTCTTAGGAGACCTAGGGCAGTCTATTGTCTAGGCACGTCGCTACATGTACAACACCCTGTGCAGAAAACTTGATTCTGGGAAGAGCCAAGTAGCTAGCTAGGTCTCTTTTGTCCTCTTAGAAACCACAGATACTTACGCTACGTGTCAATCTGGAAACAGGACCTGATGGGACTAGCCTTGTTTCCCATCATGAAAGCTCCTTTTATGCGCCTTGAAGCTAAGTGAAAAACACTGTTGGTGTCGTGCTTATACACACGACAGGCATGGCTGTGAGAGGGAAAAAGAGGTGTCACGAAGAAACATGGTATTCCAGTTTCTGAGTCAGAGCTGATCCTGTCCTGTTCTATAGCTAAAGGGAAACTCAAAGTGAGGCCTAACTTCGAAGGAGGGCCCTGATATGCCTTACAGCGGGTTAGGCGTGCAACAGCTTCCATGAGGCCTTAGTCGCTCTCCTGCTTTAGTTGAACGCTAGTAAGCTTTTCAGGCCGCCTAGATCCCTCGCGGCAGCACTCGTTTCCGTACAAGGATACTGAGTACCCGCAGGCTCCCCTGGGCTTGCTGGGCCGCACTCAGACCCGTAGGCCCATCAGGGTGCCCCTGGGTAGGCCGAGTGAAGGGTAACCCGCTGCACTCTTCCTTGGGCGAGCTAGATATCCCCAGCTCACCAACGGCTTCATGAACACGGTTCTAGCAAGGCCAGCATACCATGGAAGTCGTCCTCGTTGCCCTAGTCTGAGCGGTACTGAGAAAAACTCTCTGCTTACAAGTCCTTCCAGGACCTCATCCCTGAAGTCACCGTATCTCTAGGAGAAAGGCAGCTTGCACAGCAACTTCCACTACAGCACAGTTTTGTGTGGAACACTTCAGGTTTTTGGGAGAGGCACAGGACCCTAGGAGACCTAGGGCAGTCTTTCATCGAAGCAGTTCGCTACACGCAGAGCGCCCTATGCAGAAAAGTTGAATCAGGGAAGAGCCAGGGAGGTAGCTAGGTCTCTTTTGACCTGCCAGTACCCACGGACACTTATGCTGCGTGTCAACCTGGTGATGGTGCCTCATGCGACTGGCTTTGTTTTCCCACCTTGAAAGCTCTTCTTCTGCGCCTTGAAGCTCCCTTAAAAACACTGTGGTTGTCAGGCTTATACTCACGGCAGGCATGGCTGTGAGAGGGAAAAAGAGGTTACACGAAGAGACAGGGTATTTCAGTTTCTGAGTCAGAGCTCATCCTGCCTTGTTATGTAGCTAAATGGAAACTCAAAGTGAGCCCTAGCTTCGAAGGAGGGCCCTGATATGCCATGCAGCGGGATAGGCGTACAACAGCTTCTATGAAGCCTTAGTCACTCTTCTGCTTTAGCTGAAGGCTAGTAAGCTTTTCTGGACTCCTAGACCCCTCGCGGCAGCACTCGCTTCCCTACCAAGGCACTGAGCACCCCCAGGCTCTCCTGAGTCGAAGATCAACATTCAGACACGTAGACCCTTCGGAGTACCCGTGTCTGTGCCGAGTGAAGGAGAGCATGATGCACACTTCGTCGCGGGACCTAGATTTTCTCAGCTCACCAATAGCCTCAGGAACATGATTCTAGGAGGTGCAGCATGCCATGCAAGTCTGCCTGCTTACAGTAGTCCGAGCTGTACTGAGAAAAACTCTTTGCTTACAATTCCTTCTACCACCTCATAGCTGAAGTCAACCTACCTCTAGGAGAAAGTCGGCTTGTGGTCCAAGTGCAACTAGAGCACACTTTCTGGTATAATGCTACAGGCTTTTGGAAGATGCCCAGGAGCCAGGACACCTAGGGAATTCTTTCATTTAGGCAGTTCGCTACACGCAGAACACCCGGCATAGGAAAGTGGATTCTCCAAGACCCAGGGAGTAGCTAGGTCTCTTTTGACTTGTTAGAAAGCACAGATGCTTCTTCTGCGTGTCAACCTGGAAATGGCGGCCTTAGGAGTCAAGCCTTGTTTTCCCGTCTTGAAAGCTCCATTCAAGCGGCCTTAAAGCTACCTGAGAAACACTGTGGTTGTGGGACTTGTATTCACTCCAGGCATGGCTCTGGAAGAACATGAGTTATCTCGAAAGAAAGCGGGTGCTTCCAGGCTCTGGTTAGGAGCATATCCTGCCCTGCACTAGAGCTAAGGGGAATCTTGACGTGCACTCTACCCTGGCCTACAGCTCTGATTTGCCCTCCAGAAGGGTAGTTGTGCAGCCTTTTCCTTGAGTCCTTAGTCACAGTTCTGCATTAGTTTAAAGGTACTAATCTTCTCAGGACTCCAGTCCCACTCGTGCCAGTACCCGTTTCCGTACAAGAACTCTGAGTACCCCAGGGCTCCCCTGGGCTTGCCGGGCCACACTCACACCCGTAGGCCCTTCACTGTGCCCCTCTGTAGGCCGAGTGAAGCATAACAAACTGCACTCTTTCTTGGGAAAGCTAGATTTCCTCAGCTCACCAGCAGCCTCTGGAACACGGTTCTAGCAAGTCCAGCATACCATGGAAGTCTGCCTCATCGCCCTATTCTGAGCTGTACTGAGCAAAACTCTCTGCTTTGAAGTCCTTCGAGGACCTCATACCTGAAGTCACCGTATCTCAAGGAGAAAGACGGCTTGCATTCCAACTTCCACTAAAGCACAGTTTTCTGTGTAACACTTCAGGCTTTGGGGACAGGCACAGGGCTCTTAGGAGACCTAGGGCAGTCTATTGTCTAGGCACGTCGCTACATGTACAACACCCTGTGCAGAAAACTTGATTCTGGGAAGAGCCAAGTAGCTAGCTAGGTCTCTTTTGTCCTCTTAGAAACCACAGATACTTACGCTGCGTGTCAATCTGGAAACAGGACCTGATGGGACTAGCCTTGTTTCCCATCATGAAAGCTCCTTTTATGCGCCTTGAAGCTAAGTGAAAAACACTGTTGGTGTCGTGCTTATACACACGACAGGCATGGCTGTGAGAGGGAAAAAGAGGTGTCACGAAGAAACATGGTATTCCAGTTTCTGAGTCAGAGCTGATCCTGTCCTGTTCTATAGCTAAAGGGAAACTCAAAGTGAGGCCTAACTTCGAAGGAGGGCCCTGATATGCCTTACAGCGGGTTAGGCGTGCAACAGCTTCCATGAGGCCTTAGTCGCTCTCCTGCTTTAGTTGAACGCTAGTAAGCTTTTCAGGCCGCCTAGATCCCTCGCGGCAGCACTCGTTTCCGTACAAGGATACTGAGTACCCCCAGGCTCCCCTGGGCTTGCTGGGCCGCACTCAGACCCGTAGGCCCATCAGGGTGCCCCTGGGTAGGCCGAGTGAAGGGTAACCCGCTGCACTCTTCCTTGGGCGAGCTAGATATCCCCAGCTCACCAACGGCTTCATGAACACGGTTCTAGCAAGGCCAGCATACCATGGAAGTCGTCCTCGTTGCCCTAGTCTGAGCGGTACTGAGAAAAACTCTCTGCTTACAAGTCCTTCTAGGACCTCATCCCTGAAGTCACCGTATCTCTAGGAGAAAGGCAGCTTGCACAGCAACTTCCACTACAGCACAGTTTTGTGTGGAACACTTCAGGTTTTTGGGAGAGGCACAGGACCCTAGGAGACCTAGGGCAGTCTGTCATCGAAGCAGTTCGCTACACGCAGAGGGCCCTATGCAGAAAAGTTGAATCAGGGAAGAGCCAGGGAGGTAGCTAGGTCTCTTTTGACCTGCCAGTACCCACAGACACTTATGCTGCATGTCAATCTGGTGATGGTGCCTGATGCGACTGGCCTTGTTTTCCCACCTTGAAAGCTCTTCTTATGCGCCTTGAAGCTCCCTTAAAAACACTGTGGTTGTCAGGCTTATACTCACGGCAGGCATGGCTGTGAGAGGGCAAAAGAGGTTTCACGACGAGACAGGGTATTTCAGTTTCTAAATCAGAGCTGATCCTGTCCTGTTTTATAGCTAAGGGGAAACTCAAAGTGAGCCCTCGCTTCGAAGGCGGCCCCTGATATGCCTTACAGCGGGGTAGGCGTGCAACAGCTTCCATGAGGCCTGAGTCGCTCTTCTGCTTTAGTTGAACGCCAGTAAGCTTTTCAGGCCTCCTAGATCCCTCGCGGCAGCACTCGTTTCCGTACAAGGATACTGAGTAACCCCAGGCTCCCCTGGGCTTGCTGGGCCGCACTCAGACCCGTAGGCCCATCAGGGTGCCCCTGGGTAGGCCGAGTGAAGGGTAACCCGCTGCACTCTTCCTTGGGCGAGCTAGATATCCCCAGCTCACCAACGGCTTCATGAACACGGTTCTAGCAAGGCCAGCATACCATGGAAGTCGTCCTCGTTGCCCTAGTCTGAGCGGTACTGAGAAAAACTCTCTGCTTACAAGTCCTTCCAGGACCTCATCCCTGAAGTCACCGTATCTCTAGGAGAAAGGCAGCTTGCACAGCAACTTCCACTACAGCACAGTTTTGTGTGGAACACTTCAGGTTTTTGGGAGAGGCACAGGACCCTAGGAGACCTAGGGCAGTCTTTCATCTAAGCAGTTCGCTACACGCAGAGCGCCCTATGCAGAAAAGTTGAATCAGGGAAGAGGCAGGGAGGTAGCTAGGTCTCTTTTGACCTGCCAGTACCCACGGACACTTATGCTGCGTGTCAACCTGGTGATGGTGCCTCATGCGACTGGCTTTGTTTTCCCACCTTGAAAGCTCTTCTTCTGCGCCTTGAAGCTCCCTTAAAAACACTGTGGTTGTCAGGCTTATACTCACGGCAGGCATGGCTGTGAGAGGGAAAAAGAGGTTACACGAAGAGACAGGGTATTTCAGTTTCTGAGTCAGAGCTCATCCTGCCTTGTTATGTAGCTAAATGGAAACTCAAAGTGAGCCCTAGCTTCGAAGGAGGGCCCTGATATGCCATGCAGCGGGATAGGCGTACAACAGCTTCTATGAAGCCTTAGTCACTCTTCTGCTTTAGCTGAAGGCTAGTAAGCTTTTCTGGACTCCTAGACCCCTCGCGGCAGCACTCGCTTCCCTACCAAGGCACTGAGCACCCCCAGGCTCTCCTGAGTCGAAGATCAACATTCAGACACGTAGACCCTTCGGAGTACCCGTGTCTGTGCCGAGTGAAGGAGAGCATGATGCACACTTCGTCGCGGGACCTAGATTTTCTCAGCTCACCAATAGCCTCAGGAACATGATTCTAGGAGGTGCAGCATGCCATGCAAGTCTGCCTGCTTACAGTAGTCCGAGCTGTACTGAGAAAAACTCTTTGCTTACAATTCCTTCTACCACCTCATAGCTGAAGTCAACCTACCTCTAGGAGAAAGTCGGCTTGTGGTCCAAGTGCAACTAGAGCACACTTTCTGGTATAATGCTACAGGCTTTTGGAAGATGCCCAGGAGCCAGGACACCTAGGGAATTCTTTCATTTAGGCAGTTCGCTACACGCAGAACACCCGGCATAGGAAAGTGGATTCTCCAAGACCCAGGGAGTAGCTAGGTCTCTTTTGACTTGTTAGAAAGCACAGATGCTTCTTCTGCGTGTCAACCTGGAAATGGCGGCCTTAGGAGTCAAGCCTTGTTTTCCCGTCTTGAAAGCTCCATTCAAGCGGCCTTAAAGCTACCTGAGAAACACTGTGGTTGTGGGACTTGTATTCACTCCAGGCATGGCTCTGGAAGAACATGAGTTATCTCGAAAGAAAGCGGGTGCTTCCAGGCTCTGGTTAGGAGCATATCCTGCCCTGCACTAGAGCTAAGGGGAATCTTGACGTGCACTCTACCCTGGCCTACAGCTCTGATTTGCCCTCCAGAAGGGTAGTTGTGCAGCCTTTTCCTTGAGTCCTTAGTCACAGTTCTGCATTAGTTTAAAGGTACTAATCTTCTCAGGACTCCAGTCCCACTCGTGCCAGTACCCGTTTCCGTACAAGAACTCTGAGTACCCCAGGGCTCCCCTGGGCTTGCCGGGCCACACTCACACCCGTAGGCCCTTCACTGTGCCCCTCTGTAGGCCGAGTGAAGCATAACAAACTGCACTCTTTCTTGGGAAAGCTAGATTTCCTCAGCTCACCAGCAGCCTCTGGAACACGGTTCTAGCAAGTCCAGCATACCATGGAAGTCTGCCTCATCGCCCTATTCTGAGCTGTACTGAGCAAAACTCTCTGCTTTGAAGTCCTTCGAGGACCTCATACCTGAAGTCACCGTATCTCAAGGAGAAAGACGGCTTGCATTCCAACTTCCACTAAAGCACAGTTTTCTGTGTAACACTTCAGGCTTTGGGGACAGGCACAGGGCTCTTAGGAGACCTAGGGCAGTCTATTGTCTAGGCACGTCGCTACATGTACAACACCCTGTGCAGAAAACTTGATTCTGGGAAGAGCCAAGTAGCTAGCTAGGTCTCTTTTGTCCTCTTAGAAACCACAGATACTTACGCTACGTGTCAATCTGGAAACAGGACCTGATGGGACTAGCCTTGTTTCCCATCATGAAAGCTCCTTTTATGCGCCTTGAAGCTAAGTGAAAAACACTGTTGGTGTCGTGCTTATACACACGACAGGCATGGCTGTGAGAGGGAAAAAGAGGTGTCACGAAGAAACATGGTATTCCAGTTTCTGAGTCAGAGCTGATCCTGTCCTGTTCTATAGCTAAAGGGAAACTCAAAGTGAGGCCTAACTTCGAAGGAGGGCCCTGATATGCCTTACAGCGGGTTAGGCGTGCAACAGCTTCCATGAGGCCTTAGTCGCTCTCCTGCTTTAGTTGAACGCTAGTAAGCTTTTCAGGCCGCCTAGATCCCTCGCGGCAGCACTCGTTTCCGTACAAGGATACTGAGTACCCGCAGGCTCCCCTGGGCTTGCTGGGCCGCACTCAGACCCGTAGGCCCATCAGGGTGCCCCTGGGTAGGCCGAGTGAAGGGTAACCCGCTGCACTCTTCCTTGGGCGAGCTAGATATCCCCAGCTCACCAACGGCTTCATGAACACGGTTCTAGCAAGGCCAGCATACCATGGAAGTCGTCCTCGTTGCCCTAGTCTGAGCGGTACTGAGAAAAACTCTCTGCTTACAAGTCCTTCCAGGACCTCATCCCTGAAGTCACCGTATCTCTAGGAGAAAGGCAGCTTGCACAGCAACTTCCACTACAGCACAGTTTTGTGTGGAACACTTCAGGTTTTTGGGAGAGGCACAGGACCCTAGGAGACCTAGGGCAGTCTTTCATCGAAGCAGTTCGCTACACGCAGAGCGCCCTATGCAGAAAAGTTGAATCAGGGAAGAGCCAGGGAGGTAGCTAGGTCTCTTTTGACCTGCCAGTACCCACGGACACTTATGCTGCGTGTCAACCTGGTGATGGTGCCTCATGCGACTGGCTTTGTTTTCCCACCTTGAAAGCTCTTCTTCTGCGCCTTGAAGCTCCCTTAAAAACACTGTGGTTGTCAGGCTTATACTCACGGCAGGCATGGCTGTGAGAGGGAAAAAGAGGTTACACGAAGAGACAGGGTATTTCAGTTTCTGAGTCAGAGCTCATCCTGCCTTGTTATGTAGCTAAATGGAAACTCAAAGTGAGCCCTAGCTTCGAAGGAGGGTCCTGATATGCCATGCAGCGGGATAGGCGTACAACAGCTTCTATGAAGCCTTAGTCACTCTTCTGCTTTAGCTGAAGGCTAGTAAGCTTTTCTGGACTCCTAGACCCCTCGCGGCAGCACTCGCTTCCCTACCAAGGCACTGAGCACCCCCAGGCTCTCCTGAGTCGAAGATCAACATTCAGACACGTAGACCCTTCGGAGTACCCGTGTCTGTGCCGAGTGAAGGAGAGCATGATGCACACTTCGTCGCGGGACCTAGATTTTCTCAGCTCACCAATAGCCTCAGGAACATGATTCTAGGAGGTGCAGCATGCCATGCAAGTCTGCCTGCTTACAGTAGTCCGAGCTGTACTGAGAAAAACTCTTTGCTTACAATTCCTTCTACCACCTCATAGCTGAAGTCAACCTACCTCTAGGAGAAAGTCGGCTTGTGGTCCAAGTGCAACTAGAGCACACTTTCTGGTATAATGCTACAGGCTTTTGGAAGATGCCCAGGAGCCAGGACACCTAGGGAATTCTTTCATTTAGGCAGTTCGCTACACGCAGAACACCCGGCATAGGAAAGTGGATTCTCCAAGACCCAGGGAGTAGCTAGGTCTCTTTTGACTTGTTAGAAAGCACAGATGCTTCTTCTGCGTGTCAACCTGGAAATGGCGGCCTTAGGAGTCAAGCCTTGTTTTCCCGTCTTGAAAGCTCCATTCAAGCGGCCTTAAAGCTACCTGAGAAACACTGTGGTTGTGGGACTTGTATTCACTCCAGGCATGGCTCTGGAAGAACATGAGTTATCTCGAAAGAAAGCGGGTGCTTCCAGGCTCTGGTTAGGAGCATATCCTGCCCTGCACTAGAGCTAAGGGGAATCTTGACGTGCACTCTACCCTGGCCTACAGCTCTGATTTGCCCTCCAGAAGGGTAGTTGTGCAGCCTTTTCCTTGAGTCCTTAGTCACAGTTCTGCATTAGTTTAAAGGTACTAATCTTCTCAGGACTCCAGTCCCACTCGTGCCAGTACCCGTTTCCGTACAAGAACTCTGAGTACCCCAGGGCTCCCCTGGGCTTGCCGGGCCACACTCACACCCGTAGGCCCTTCACTGTGCCCCTCTGTAGGCCGAGTGAAGCATAACAAACTGCACTCTTTCTTGGGAAAGCTAGATTTCCTCAGCTCACCAGCAGCCTCTGGAACACGGTTCTAGCAAGTCCAGCATACCATGGAAGTCTGCCTCATCGCCCTATTCTGAGCTGTACTGAGCAAAACTCTCTGCTTTGAAGTCCTTCGAGGACCTCATACCTGAAGTCACCGTATCTCAAGGAGAAAGACGGCTTGCATTCCAACTTCCACTAAAGCACAGTTTTCTGTGTAACACTTCAGGCTTTGGGGACAGGCACAGGGCTCTTAGGAGACCTAGGGCAGTCTATTGTCTAGGCACGTCGCTACATGTACAACACCCTGTGCAGAAAACTTGATTCTGGGAAGAGCCAAGTAGCTAGCTAGGTCTCTTTTGTCCTCTTAGAAACCACAGATACTTACGCTACGTGTCAATCTGGAAACAGGACCTGATGGGACTAGCCTTGTTTCCCATCATGAAAGCTCCTTTTATGCGCCTTGAAGCTAAGTGAAAAACACTGTTGGTGTCGTGCTTATACACACGACAGGCATGGCTGTGAGAGGGAAAAAGAGGTGTCACGAAGAAACATGGTATTCCAGTTTCTGAGTCAGAGCTGATCCTGTCCTGTTCTATAGCTAAAGGGAAACTCAAAGTGAGGCCTAACTTCGAAGGAGGGCCCTGATATGCCTTACAGCGGGTTAGGCGTGCAACAGCTTCCATGAGGCCTTAGTCGCTCTCCTGCTTTAGTTGAACGCTAGTAAGCTTTTCAGGCCGCCTAGATCCCTCGCGGCAGCACTCGTTTCCGTACAAGGATACTGAGTACCCGCAGGCTCCCCTGGGCTTGCTGGGCCGCACTCAGACCCGTAGGCCCATCAGGGTGCCCCTGGGTAGGCCGAGTGAAGGGTAACCCGCTGCACTCTTCCTTGGGCGAGCTAGATATCCCCAGCTCACCAACGGCTTCATGAACACGGTTCTAGCAAGGCCAGCATACCATGGAAGTCGTCCTCGTTGCCCTAGTCTGAGCGGTACTGAGAAAAACTCTCTGCTTACAAGTCCTTCCAGGACCTCATCCCTGAAGTCACCGTATCTCTAGGAGAAAGGCAGCTTGCACAGCAACTTCCACTACAGCACAGTTTTGTGTGGAACACTTCAGGTTTTTGGGAGAGGCACAGGACCCTAGGAGACCTAGGGCAGTCTTTCATCGAAGCAGTTCGCTACACGCAGAGCGCCCTATGCAGAAAAGTTGAATCAGGGAAGAGCCAGGGAGGTAGCTAGGTCTCTTTTGACCTGCCAGTACCCACGGACACTTATGCTGCGTGTCAACCTGGTGATGGTGCCTCATGCGACTGGCTTTGTTTTCCCACCTTGAAAGCTCTTCTTCTGCGCCTTGAAGCTCCCTTAAAAACACTGTGGTTGTCAGGCTTATACTCACGGCAGGCATGGCTGTGAGAGGGAAAAAGAGGTTACACGAAGAGACAGGGTATTTCAGTTTCTGAGTCAGAGCTCATCCTGCCTTGTTATGTAGCTAAATGGAAACTCAAAGTGAGCCCTAGCTTCGAAGGAGGGTCCTGATATGCCATGCAGCGGGATAGGCGTACAACAGCTTCTATGAAGCCTTAGTCACTCTTCTGCTTTAGCTGAAGGCTAGTAAGCTTTTCTGGACTCCTAGACCCCTCGCGGCAGCACTCGCTTCCCTACCAAGGCACTGAGCACCCCCAGGCTCTCCTGAGTCGAAGATCAACATTCAGACACGTAGACCCTTCGGAGTACCCGTGTCTGTGCCGAGTGAAGGAGAGCATGATGCACACTTCGTCGCGGGACCTAGATTTTCTCAGCTCACCAATAGCCTCAGGAACATGATTCTAGGAGGTGCAGCATGCCATGCAAGTCTGCCTGCTTACAGTAGTCCGAGCTGTACTGAGAAAAACTCTTTGCTTACAATTCCTTCTACCACCTCATAGCTGAAGTCAACCTACCTCTAGGAGAAAGTCGGCTTGTGGTCCAAGTGCAACTAGAGCACACTTTCTGGTATAATGCTACAGGCTTTTGGAAGATGCCCAGGAGCCAGGACACCTAGGGAATTCTTTCATTTAGGCAGTTCGCTACACGCAGAACACCCGGCATAGGAAAGTGGATTCTCCAAGACCCAGGGAGTAGCTAGGTCTCTTTTGACTTGTTAGAAAGCACAGATGCTTCTTCTGCGTGTCAACCTGGAAATGGCGGCCTTAGGAGTCAAGCCTTGTTTTCCCGTCTTGAAAGCTCCATTCAAGCGGCCTTAAAGCTACCTGAGAAACACTGTGGTTGTGGGACTTGTATTCACTCCAGGCATGGCTCTGGAAGAACATGAGTTATCTCGAAAGAAAGCGGGTGCTTCCAGGCTCTGGTTAGGAGCATATCCTGCCCTGCACTAGAGCTAAGGGGAATCTTGACGTGCACTCTACCCTGGCCTACAGCTCTGATTTGCCCTCCAGAAGGGTAGTTGTGCAGCCTTTTCCTTGAGTCCTTAGTCACAGTTCTGCATTAGTTTAAAGGTACTAATCTTCTCAGGACTCCAGTCCCACTCGTGCCAGTACCCGTTTCCGTACAAGAACTCTGAGTACCCCAGGGCTCCCCTGGGCTTGCCGGGCCACACTCACACCCGTAGGCCCTTCACTGTGCCCCTCTGTAGGCCGAGTGAAGCATAACAAACTGCACTCTTTCTTGGGAAAGCTAGATTTCCTCAGCTCACCAGCAGCCTCTGGAACACGGTTCTAGCAAGTCCAGCATACCATGGAAGTCTGCCTCATCGCCCTATTCTGAGCTGTACTGAGCAAAACTCTCTGCTTTGAAGTCCTTCGAGGACCTCATACCTGAAGTCACCGTATCTCAAGGAGAAAGACGGCTTGCATTCCAACTTCCACTAAAGCACAGTTTTCTGTGTAACACTTCAGGCTTTGGGGACAGGCACAGGGCTCTTAGGAGACCTAGGGCAGTCTATTGTCTAGGCACGTCGCTACATGTACAACACCCTGTGCAGAAAACTTGATTCTGGGAAGAGCCAAGTAGCTAGCTAGGTCTCTTTTGTCCTCTTAGAAACCACAGATACTTACGCTACGTGTCAATCTGGAAACAGGACCTGATGGGACTAGCCTTGTTTCCCATCATGAAAGCTCCTTTTATGCGCCTTGAAGCTAAGTGAAAAACACTGTTGGTGTCGTGCTTATACACACGACAGGCATGGCTGTGAGAGGGAAAAAGAGGTGTCACGAAGAAACATGGTATTCCAGTTTCTAAATCAGAGCTGATCCTGTCCTGTTTTATAGCTAAGGGGAAACTCAAAGTGAGCCCTCGCTTCGAAGGCGGCCCCTGATATGCCTTACAGCGGGGTAGGCGTGCAACAGCTTCCATGAGGCCTGAGTCGCTCTTCTGCTTTAGTTGAACGCCAGTAAGCTTTTCAGGCCTCCTAGATCCCTCGCGGCAGCACTCGTTTCCGTACAAGGATACTGAGTAACCCCAGGCTCCCCTGGGCTTGCTGGGCCGCACTCAGACCCGTAGGCCCATCAGGGTGCCCCTGGGTAGGCCGAGTGAAGGGTAACCCGCTGCACTCTTCCTTGGGCGAGCTAGATATCCCCAGCTCACCAACGGCTTCATGAACACGGTTCTAGCAAGGCCAGCATACCATGGAAGTCGTCCTCGTTGCCCTAGTCTGAGCGGTACTGAGAAAAACTCTCTGCTTACAAGTCCTTCCAGGACCTCATCCCTGAAGTCACCGTATCTCTAGGAGAAAGGCAGCTTGCACAGCAACTTCCACTACAGCACAGTTTTGTGTGGAACACTTCAGGTTTTTGGGAGAGGCACAGGACCCTAGGAGACCTAGGGCAGTCTTTCATCTAAGCAGTTCGCTACACGCAGAGCGCCCTATGCAGAAAAGTTGAATCAGGGAAGAGGCAGGGAGGTAGCTAGGTCTCTTTTGACCTGCCAGTACCCACGGACACTTATGCTGCGTGTCAACCTGGTGATGGTGCCTCATGCGACTGGCTTTGTTTTCCCACCTTGAAAGCTCTTCTTCTGCGCCTTGAAGCTCCCTTAAAAACACTGTGGTTGTCAGGCTTATACTCACGGCAGGCATGGCTGTGAGAGGGAAAAAGAGGTTACACGAAGAGACAGGGTATTTCAGTTTCTGAGTCAGAGCTCATCCTGCCTTGTTATGTAGCTAAATGGAAACTCAAAGTGAGCCCTAGCTTCGAAGGAGGGCCCTGATATGCCATGCAGCGGGATAGGCGTACAACAGCTTCTATGAAGCCTTAGTCACTCTTCTGCTTTAGCTGAAGGCTAGTAAGCTTTTCTGGACTCCTAGACCCCTCGCGGCAGCACTCGCTTCCCTACCAAGGCACTGAGCACCCCCAGGCTCTCCTGAGTCGAAGATCAACATTCAGACACGTAGACCCTTCGGAGTACCCGTGTCTGTGCCGAGTGAAGGAGAGCATGATGCACACTTCGTCGCGGGACCTAGATTTTCTCAGCTCACCAATAGCCTCAGGAACATGATTCTAGGAGGTGCAGCATGCCATGCAAGTCTGCCTGCTTACAGTAGTCCGAGCTGTACTGAGAAAAACTCTTTGCTTACAATTCCTTCTACCACCTCATAGCTGAAGTCAACCTACCTCTAGGAGAAAGTCGGCTTGTGGTCCAAGTGCAACTAGAGCACACTTTCTGGTATAATGCTACAGGCTTTTGGAAGATGCCCAGGAGCCAGGACACCTAGGGAATTCTTTCATTTAGGCAGTTCGCTACACGCAGAACACCCGGCATAGGAAAGTGGATTCTCCAAGACCCAGGGAGTAGCTAGGTCTCTTTTGACTTGTTAGAAAGCACAGATGCTTCTTCTGCGTGTCAACCTGGAAATGGCGGCCTTAGGAGTCAAGCCTTGTTTTCCCGTCTTGAAAGCTCCATTCAAGCGGCCTTAAAGCTACCTGAGAAACACTGTGGTTGTGGGACTTGTATTCACTCCAGGCATGGCTCTGGAAGAACATGAGTTATCTCGAAAGAAAGCGGGTGCTTCCAGGCTCTGGTTAGGAGCATATCCTGCCCTGCACTAGAGCTAAGGGGAATCTTGACGTGCACTCTACCCTGGCCTACAGCTCTGATTTGCCCTCCAGAAGGGTAGTTGTGCAGCCTTTTCCTTGAGTCCTTAGTCACAGTTCTGCATTAGTTTAAAGGTACTAATCTTCTCAGGACTCCAGTCCCACTCGTGCCGGTACCCGTTTCCGTACAAGAACTCTGAGTACCCCAGGGCTCCCCTGGGCTTGCCGGGCCACACTCACACCCGTAGGCCCTTCACTGTGCCCCTCTGTAGGCCGAGTGAAGCATAACAAACTGCACTCTTTCTTGGGAAAGCTAGATTTCCTCAGCTCACCAGCAGCCTCTGGAACACGGTTCTAGCAAGTCCAGCATACCATGGAAGTCTGCCTCATCGCCCTATTCTGAGCTGTACTGAGCAAAACTCTCTGCTTTGAAGTCCTTCGAGGACCTCATACCTGAAGTCACCGTATCTCAAGGAGAAAGACGGCTTGCATTCCAACTTCCACTAAAGCACAGTTTTCTGTGTAACACTTCAGGCTTTGGGGACAGGCACAGGGCTCTTAGGAGACCTAGGGCAGTCTATTGTCTAGGCACGTCGCTACATGTACAACACCCTGTGCAGAAAACTTGATTCTGGGAAGAGCCAAGTAGCTAGCTAGGTCTCTTTTGTCCTCTTAGAAACCACAGATACTTACGCTACGTGTCAATCTGGAAACAGGACCTGATGGGACTAGCCTTGTTTCCCATCATGAAAGCTCCTTTTATGCGCCTTGAAGCTAAGTGAAAAACACTGTTGGTGTCGTGCTTATACACACGACAGGCATGGCTGTGAGAGGGAAAAAGAGGTGTCACGAAGAAACATGGTATTCCAGTTTCTGAGTCAGAGCTGATCCTGTCCTGTTCTATAGCTAAAGGGAAACTCAAAGTGAGGCCTAACTTCGAAGGAGGGCCCTGATATGCCTTACAGCGGGTTAGGCGTGCAACAGCTTCCATGAGGCCTTAGTCGCTCTCCTGCTTTAGTTGAACGCTAGTAAGCTTTTCAGGCCGCCTAGATCCCTCGCGGCAGCACTCGTTTCCGTACAAGGATACTGAGTACCCGCAGGCTCCCCTGGGCTTGCTGGGCCGCACTCAGACCCGTAGGCCCATCAGGGTGCCCCTGGGTAGGCCGAGTGAAGGGTAACCCGCTGCACTCTTCCTTGGGCGAGCTAGATATCCCCAGCTCACCAACGGCTTCATGAACACGGTTCTAGCAAGGCCAGCATACCATGGAAGTCGTCCTCGTTGCCCTAGTCTGAGCGGTACTGAGAAAAACTCTCTGCTTACAAGTCCTTCCAGGACCTCATCCCTGAAGTCACCGTATCTCTAGGAGAAAGGCAGCTTGCACAGCAACTTCCACTACAGCACAGTTTTGTGTGGAACACTTCAGGTTTTTGGGAGAGGCACAGGACCCTAGGAGACCTAGGGCAGTCTTTCATCTAAGCAGTTCGCTACACGCAGAGCGCCCTATGCAGAAAAGTTGAATCAGGGAAGAGCCAGGGAGGTAGCTAGGTCTCTTTTGACCTGCCAGTACCCACGGACACTTATGCTGCGTGTCAACCTGGTGATGGTGCCTCATGCGACTGGCTTTGTTTTCCCACCTTGAAAGCTCTTCTTCTGCGCCTTGAAGCTCCCTTAAAAACACTGTGGTTGTCAGGCTTATACTCACGGCAGGCATGGCTGTGAGAGGGAAAAAGAGGTTACACGAAGAGACAGGGTATTTCAGTTTCTGAGTCAGAGCTCATCCTGCCTTGTTATGTAGCTAAATGGAAACTCAAAGTGAGCCCTAGCTTCGAAGGAGGGTCCTGATATGCCATGCAGCGGGATAGGCGTACAACAGCTTCTATGAAGCCTTAGTCACTCTTCTGCTTTAGCTGAAGGCTAGTAAGCTTTTCTGGACTCCTAGACCCCTCGCGGCAGCACTCGCTTCCCTACCAAGGCACTGAGCACCCCCAGGCTCTCCTGAGTCGAAGATCAACATTCAGACACGTAGACCCTTCGGAGTACCCGTGTCTGTGCCGAGTGAAGGAGAGCATGATGCACACTTCGTCGCGGGACCTAGATTTTCTCAGCTCACCAATAGCCTCAGGAACATGATTCTAGGAGGTGCAGCATGCCATGCAAGTCTGCCTGCTTACAGTAGTCCGAGCTGTACTGAGAAAAACTCTTTGCTTACAATTCCTTCTACCACCTCATAGCTGAAGTCAACCTACCTCTAGGAGAAAGTCGGCTTGTGGTCCAAGTGCAACTAGAGCACACTTTCTGGTATAATGCTACAGGCTTTTGGAAGATGCCCAGGAGCCAGGACACCTAGGGAATTCTTTCATTTAGGCAGTTCGCTACACGCAGAACACCCGGCATAGGAAAGTGGATTCTCCAAGACCCAGGGAGTAGCTAGGTCTCTTTTGACTTGTTAGAAAGCACAGATGCTTCTTCTGCGTGTCAACCTGGAAATGGCGGCCTTAGGAGTCAAGCCTTGTTTTCCCGTCTTGAAAGCTCCATTCAAGCGGCCTTAAAGCTACCTGAGAAACACTGTGGTTGTGGGACTTGTATTCACTCCAGGCATGGCTCTGGAAGAACATGAGTTATCTCGAAAGAAAGCGGGTGCTTCCAGGCTCTGGTTAGGAGCATATCCTGCCCTGCACTAGAGCTAAGGGGAATCTTGACGTGCACTCTACCCTGGCCTACAGCTCTGATTTGCCCTCCAGAAGGGTAGTTGTGCAGCCTTTTCCTTGAGTCCTTAGTCACAGTTCTGCATTAGTTTAAAGGTACTAATCTTCTCAGGACTCCAGTCCCACTCGTGCCAGTACCCGTTTCCGTACAAGAACTCTGAGTACCCCAGGGCTCCCCTGGGCTTGCCGGGCCACACTCACACCCGTAGGCCCTTCACTGTGCCCCTCTGTAGGCCGAGTGAAGCATAACAAACTGCACTCTTTCTTGGGAAAGCTAGATTTCCTCAGCTCACCAGCAGCCTCTGGAACACGGTTCTAGCAAGTCCAGCATACCATGGAAGTCTGCCTCATCGCCCTATTCTGAGCTGTACTGAGCAAAACTCTCTGCTTTGAAGTCCTTCGAGGACCTCATACCTGAAGTCACCGTATCTCAAGGAGAAAGACGGCTTGCATTCCAACTTCCACTAAAGCACAGTTTTCTGTGTAACACTTCAGGCTTTGGGGACAGGCACAGGGCTCTTAGGAGACCTAGGGCAGTCTATTGTCTAGGCACGTCGCTACATGTACAACACCCTGTGCAGAAAACTTGATTCTGGGAAGAGCCAAGTAGCTAGCTAGGTCTCTTTTGTCCTCTTAGAAACCACAGATACTTACGCTACGTGTCAATCTGGAAACAGGACCTGATGGGACTAGCCTTGTTTCCCATCATGAAAGCTCCTTTTATGCGCCTTGAAGCTAAGTGAAAAACACTGTTGGTGTCGTGCTTATACACACGACAGGCATGGCTGTGAGAGGGAAAAAGAGGTGTCACGAAGAAACATGGTATTCCAGTTTCTGAGTCAGAGCTGATCCTGTCCTGTTCTATAGCTAAAGGGAAACTCAAAGTGAGGCCTAACTTCGAAGGAGGGCCCTGATATGCCTTACAGCGGGTTAGGCGTGCAACAGCTTCCATGAGGCCTTAGTCGCTCTCCTGCTTTAGTTGAACGCTAGTAAGCTTTTCAGGCCGCCTAGATCCCTCGCGGCAGCACTCGTTTCCGTACAAGGATACTGAGTACCCGCAGGCTCCCCTGGGCTTGCTGGGCCGCACTCAGACCCGTAGGCCCATCAGGGTGCCCCTGGGTAGGCCGAGTGAAGGGTAACCCGCTGCACTCTTCCTTGGGCGAGCTAGATATCCCCAGCTCACCAACGGCTTCATGAACACGGTTCTAGCAAGGCCAGCATACCATGGAAGTCGTCCTCGTTGCCCTAGTCTGAGCGGTACTGAGAAAAACTCTCTGCTTACAAGTCCTTCCAGGACCTCATCCCTGAAGTCACCGTATCTCTAGGAGAAAGGCAGCTTGCACAGCAACTTCCACTACAGCACAGTTTTGTGTGGAACACTTCAGGTTTTTGGGAGAGGCACAGGACCCTAGGAGACCTAGGGCAGTCTTTCATCTAAGCAGTTCGCTACACGCAGAGCGCCCTATGCAGAAAAGTTGAATCAGGGAAGAGCCAGGGAGGTAGCTAGGTCTCTTTTGACCTGCCAGTACCCACGGACACTTATGCTGCGTGTCAACCTGGTGATGGTGCCTCATGCGACTGGCTTTGTTTTCCCACCTTGAAAGCTCTTCTTCTGCGCCTTGAAGCTCCCTTAAAAACACTGTGGTTGTCAGGCTTATACTCACGGCAGGCATGGCTGTGAGAGGGAAAAAGAGGTTACACGAAGAGACAGGGTATTTCAGTTTCTGAGTCAGAGCTCATCCTGCCTTGTTATGTAGCTAAATGGAAACTCAAAGTGAGCCCTAGCTTCGAAGGAGGGTCCTGATATGCCATGCAGCGGGATAGGCGTACAACAGCTTCTATGAAGCCTTAGTCACTCTTCTGCTTTAGCTGAAGGCTAGTAAGCTTTTCTGGACTCCTAGACCCCTCGCGGCAGCACTCGCTTCCCTACCAAGGCACTGAGCACCCCCAGGCTCTCCTGAGTCGAAGATCAACATTCAGACACGTAGACCCTTCGGAGTACCCGTGTCTGTGCCGAGTGAAGGAGAGCATGATGCACACTTCGTCGCGGGACCTAGATTTTCTCAGCTCACCAATAGCCTCAGGAACATGATTCTAGGAGGTGCAGCATGCCATGCAAGTCTGCCTGCTTACAGTAGTCCGAGCTGTACTGAGAAAAACTCTTTGCTTACAATTCCTTCTACCACCTCATAGCTGAAGTCAACCTACCTCTAGGAGAAAGTCGGCTTGTGGTCCAAGTGCAACTAGAGCACACTTTCTGGTATAATGCTACAGGCTTTTGGAAGATGCCCAGGAGCCAGGACACCTAGGGAATTCTTTCATTTAGGCAGTTCGCTACACGCAGAACACCCGGCATAGGAAAGTGGATTCTCCAAGACCCAGGGAGTAGCTAGGTCTCTTTTGACTTGTTAGAAAGCACAGATGCTTCTTCTGCGTGTCAACCTGGAAATGGCGGCCTTAGGAGTCAAGCCTTGTTTTCCCGTCTTGAAAGCTCCATTCAAGCGGCCTTAAAGCTACCTGAGAAACACTGTGGTTGTGGGACTTGTATTCACTCCAGGCATGGCTCTGGAAGAACATGAGTTATCTCGAAAGAAAGCGGGTGCTTCCAGGCTCTGGTTAGGAGCATATCCTGCCCTGCACTAGAGCTAAGGGGAATCTTGACGTGCACTCTACCCTGGCCTACAGCTCTGATTTGCCCTCCAGAAGGGTAGTTGTGCAGCCTTTTCCTTGAGTCCTTAGTCACAGTTCTGCATTAGTTTAAAGGTACTAATCTTCTCAGGACTCCAGTCCCACTCGTGCCAGTACCCGTTTCCGTACAAGAACTCTGAGTACCCCAGGGCTCCCCTGGGCTTGCCGGGCCACACTCACACCCGTAGGCCCTTCACTGTGCCCCTCTGTAGGCCGAGTGAAGCATAACAAACTGCACTCTTTCTTGGGAAAGCTAGATTTCCTCAGCTCACCAGCAGCCTCTGGAACACGGTTCTAGCAAGTCCAGCATACCATGGAAGTCTGCCTCATCGCCCTATTCTGAGCTGTACTGAGCAAAACTCTCTGCTTTGAAGTCCTTCGAGGACCTCATACCTGAAGTCACCGTATCTCAAGGAGAAAGACGGCTTGCATTCCAACTTCCACTAAAGCACAGTTTTCTGTGTAACACTTCAGGCTTTGGGGACAGGCACAGGGCTCTTAGGAGACCTAGGGCAGTCTATTGTCTAGGCACGTCGCTACATGTACAACACCCTGTGCAGAAAACTTGATTCTGGGAAGAGCCAAGTAGCTAGCTAGGTCTCTTTTGTCCTCTTAGAAACCACAGATACTTACGCTACGTGTCAATCTGGAAACAGGACCTGATGGGACTAGCCTTGTTTCCCATCATGAAAGCTCCTTTTATGCGCCTTGAAGCTAAGTGAAAAACACTGTTGGTGTCGTGCTTATACACACGACAGGCATGGCTGTGAGAGGGAAAAAGAGGTGTCACGAAGAAACATGGTATTCCAGTTTCTAAATCAGAGCTGATCCTGTCCTGTTTTATAGCTAAGGGGAAACTCAAAGTGAGCCCTCGCTTCGAAGGCGGCCCCTGATATGCCTTACAGCGGGGTAGGCGTGCAACAGCTTCCATGAGGCCTGAGTCGCTCTTCTGCTTTAGTTGAACGCCAGTAAGCTTTTCAGGCCTCCTAGATCCCTCGCGGCAGCACTCGTTTCCGTACAAGGATACTGAGTAACCCCAGGCTCCCCTGGGCTTGCTGGGCCACACTCAGACCCGTAGGCCCATCAGGGTGCCCCTGGGTAGGCCGAGTGAAGGGTAACCCGCTGCACTCTTCCTTGGGCGAGCTAGATATCCCCAGCTCACCAACGGCTTCATGAACACGGTTCTAGCAAGGCCAGCATACCATGGAAGTCGTCCTCGTTGCCCTAGTCTGAGCGGTACTGAGAAAAACTCTCTGCTTACAAGTCCTTCCAGGACCTCATCCCTGAAGTCACCGTATCTCTAGGAGAAAGGCAGCTTGCACAGCAACTTCCACTACAGCACAGTTTTGTGTGGAACACTTCAGGTTTTTGGGAGAGGCACAGGACCCTAGGAGACCTAGGGCAGTCTTTCATCTAAGCAGTTCGCTACACGCAGAGCGCCCTATGCAGAAAAGTTGAATCAGGGAAGAGCCAGGGAGGTAGCTAGGTCTCTTTTGACCTGCCAGTACCCACGGACACTTATGCTGCGTGTCAACCTGGTGATGGTGCCTCATGCGACTGGCTTTGTTTTCCCACCTTGAAAGCTCTTCTTCTGCGCCTTGAAGCTCCCTTAAAAACACTGTGGTTGTCAGGCTTATACTCACGGCAGGCATGGCTGTGAGAGGGAAAAAGAGGTTACACGAAGAGACAGGGTATTTCAGTTTCTGAGTCAGAGCTCATCCTGCCTTGTTATGTAGCTAAATGGAAACTCAAAGTGAGCCCTAGCTTCGAAGGAGGGTCCTGATATGCCATGCAGCGGGATAGGCGTACAACAGCTTCTATGAAGCCTTAGTCACTCTTCTGCTTTAGCTGAAGGCTAGTAAGCTTTTCTGGACTCCTAGACCCCTCGCGGCAGCACTCGCTTCCCTACCAAGGCACTGAGCACCCCCAGGCTCTCCTGAGTCGAAGATCAACATTCAGACACGTAGACCCTTCGGAGTACCCGTGTCTGTGCCGAGTGAAGGAGAGCATGATGCACACTTCGTCGCGGGACCTAGATTTTCTCAGCTCACCAATAGCCTCAGGAACATGATTCTAGGAGGTGCAGCATGCCATGCAAGTCTGCCTGCTTACAGTAGTCCGAGCTGTACTGAGAAAAACTCTTTGCTTACAATTCCTTCTACCACCTCATAGCTGAAGTCAACCTACCTCTAGGAGAAAGTCGGCTTGTGGTCCAAGTGCAACTAGAGCACACTTTCTGGTATAATGCTACAGGCTTTTGGAAGATGCCCAGGAGCCAGGACACCTAGGGAATTCTTTCATTTAGGCAGTTCGCTACACGCAGAACACCCGGCATAGGAAAGTGGATTCTCCAAGACCCAGGGAGTAGCTAGGTCTCTTTTGACTTGTTAGAAAGCACAGATGCTTCTTCTGCGTGTCAACCTGGAAATGGCGGCCTTAGGAGTCAAGCCTTGTTTTCCCGTCTTGAAAGCTCCATTCAAGCGGCCTTAAAGCTACCTGAGAAACACTGTGGTTGTGGGACTTGTATTCACTCCAGGCATGGCTCTGGAAGAACATGAGTTATCTCGAAAGAAAGCGGGTGCTTCCAGGCTCTGGTTAGGAGCATATCCTGCCCTGCACTAGAGCTAAGGGGAATCTTGACGTGCACTCTACCCTGGCCTACAGCTCTGATTTGCCCTCCAGAAGGGTAGTTGTGCAGCCTTTTCCTTGAGTCCTTAGTCACAGTTCTGCATTAGTTTAAAGGTACTAATCTTCTCAGGACTCCAGTCCCACTCGTGCCAGTACCCGTTTCCGTACAAGAACTCTGAGTACCCCAGGGCTCCCCTGGGCTTGCCGGGCCACACTCACACCCGTAGGCCCTTCACTGTGCCCCTCTGTAGGCCGAGTGAAGCATAACAAACTGCACTCTTTCTTGGGAAAGCTAGATTTCCTCAGCTCACCAGCAGCCTCTGGAACACGGTTCTAGCAAGTCCAGCATACCATGGAAGTCTGCCTCATCGCCCTATTCTGAGCTGTACTGAGCAAAACTCTCTGCTTTGAAGTCCTTCGAGGACCTCATACCTGAAGTCACCGTATCTCAAGGAGAAAGACGGCTTGCATTCCAACTTCCACTAAAGCACAGTTTTCTGTGTAACACTTCAGGCTTTGGGGACAGGCACAGGGCTCTTAGGAGACCTAGGGCAGTCTATTGTCTAGGCACGTCGCTACATGTACAACACCCTGTGCAGAAAACTTGATTCTGGGAAGAGCCAAGTAGCTAGCTAGGTCTCTTTTGTCCTCTTAGAAACCACAGATACTTACGCTACGTGTCAATCTGGAAACAGGACCTGATGGGACTAGCCTTGTTTCCCATCATGAAAGCTCCTTTTATGCGCCTTGAAGCTAAGTGAAAAACACTGTTGGTGTCGTGCTTATACACACGACAGGCATGGCTGTGAGAGGGAAAAAGAGGTGTCACGAAGAAACATGGTATTCCAGTTTCTGAGTCAGAGCTGATCCTGTCCTGTTCTATAGCTAAAGGGAAACTCAAAGTGAGGCCTAACTTCGAAGGAGGGCCCTGATATGCCTTACAGCGGGTTAGGCGTGCAACAGCTTCCATGAGGCCTTAGTCGCTCTCCTGCTTTAGTTGAACGCTAGTAAGCTTTTCAGGCCGCCTAGATCCCTCGCGGCAGCACTCGTTTCCGTACAAGGATACTGAGTACCCGCAGGCTCCCCTGGGCTTGCTGGGCCGCACTCAGACCCGTAGGCCCATCAGGGTGCCCCTGGGTAGGCCGAGTGAAGGGTAACCCGCTGCACTCTTCCTTGGGCGAGCTAGATATCCCCAGCTCACCAACGGCTTCATGAACACGGTTCTAGCAAGGCCAGCATACCATGGAAGTCGTCCTCGTTGCCCTAGTCTGAGCGGTACTGAGAAAAACTCTCTGCTTACAAGTCCTTCCAGGACCTCATCCCTGAAGTCACCGTATCTCTAGGAGAAAGGCAGCTTGCACAGCAACTTCCACTACAGCACAGTTTTGTGTGGAACACTTCAGGTTTTTGGGAGAGGCACAGGACCCTAGGAGACCTAGGGCAGTCTTTCATCTAAGCAGTTCGCTACACGCAGAGCGCCCTATGCAGAAAAGTTGAATCAGGGAAGAGCCAGGGAGGTAGCTAGGTCTCTTTTGACCTGCCAGTACCCACGGACACTTATGCTGCGTGTCAACCTGGTGATGGTGCCTCATGCGACTGGCTTTGTTTTCCCACCTTGAAAGCTCTTCTTCTGCGCCTTGAAGCTCCCTTAAAAACACTGTGGTTGTCAGGCTTATACTCACGGCAGGCATGGCTGTGAGAGGGAAAAAGAGGTTACACGAAGAGACAGGGTATTTCAGTTTCTGAGTCAGAGCTCATCCTGCCTTGTTATGTAGCTAAATGGAAACTCAAAGTGAGCCCTAGCTTCGAAGGAGGGTCCTGATATGCCATGCAGCGGGATAGGCGTACAACAGCTTCTATGAAGCCTTAGTCACTCTTCTGCTTTAGCTGAAGGCTAGTAAGCTTTTCTGGACTCCTAGACCCCTCGCGGCAGCACTCGCTTCCCTACCAAGGCACTGAGCACCCCCAGGCTCTCCTGAGTCGAAGATCAACATTCAGACACGTAGACCCTTCGGAGTACCCGTGTCTGTGCCGAGTGAAGGAGAGCATGATGCACACTTCGTCGCGGGACCTAGATTTTCTCAGCTCACCAATAGCCTCAGGAACATGATTCTAGGAGGTGCAGCATGCCATGCAAGTCTGCCTGCTTACAGTAGTCCGAGCTGTACTGAGAAAAACTCTTTGCTTACAATTCCTTCTACCACCTCATAGCTGAAGTCAACCTACCTCTAGGAGAAAGTCGGCTTGTGGTCCAAGTGCAACTAGAGCACACTTTCTGGTATAATGCTACAGGCTTTTGGAAGATGCCCAGGAGCCAGGACACCTAGGGAATTCTTTCATTTAGGCAGTTCGCTACACGCAGAACACCCGGCATAGGAAAGTGGATTCTCCAAGACCCAGGGAGTAGCTAGGTCTCTTTTGACTTGTTAGAAAGCACAGATGCTTCTTCTGCGTGTCAACCTGGAAATGGCGGCCTTAGGAGTCAAGCCTTGTTTTCCCGTCTTGAAAGCTCCATTCAAGCGGCCTTAAAGCTACCTGAGAAACACTGTGGTTGTGGGACTTGTATTCACTCCAGGCATGGCTCTGGAAGAACATGAGTTATCTCGAAAGAAAGCGGGTGCTTCCAGGCTCTGGTTAGGAGCATATCCTGCCCTGCACTAGAGCTAAGGGGAATCTTGACGTGCACTCTACCCTGGCCTACAGCTCTGATTTGCCCTCCAGAAGGGTAGTTGTGCAGCCTTTTCCTTGAGTCCTTAGTCACAGTTCTGCATTAGTTTAAAGGTACTAATCTTCTCAGGACTCCAGTCCCACTCGTGCCAGTACCCGTTTCCGTACAAGAACTCTGAGTACCCCAGGGCTCCCCTGGGCTTGCCGGGCCACACTCACACCCGTAGGCCCTTCACTGTGCCCCTCTGTAGGCCGAGTGAAGCATAACAAACTGCACTCTTTCTTGGGAAAGCTAGATTTCCTCAGCTCACCAGCAGCCTCTGGAACACGGTTCTAGCAAGTCCAGCATACCATGGAAGTCTGCCTCATCGCCCTATTCTGAGCTGTACTGAGCAAAACTCTCTGCTTTGAAGTCCTTCGAGGACCTCATACCTGAAGTCACCGTATCTCAAGGAGAAAGACGGCTTGCATTCCAACTTCCACTAAAGCACAGTTTTCTGTGTAACACTTCAGGCTTTGGGGACAGGCACAGGGCTCTTAGGAGACCTAGGGCAGTCTATTGTCTAGGCACGTCGCTACATGTACAACACCCTGTGCAGAAAACTTGATTCTGGGAAGAGCCAAGTAGCTAGCTAGGTCTCTTTTGTCCTCTTAGAAACCACAGATACTTACGCTACGTGTCAATCTGGAAACAGGACCTGATGGGACTAGCCTTGTTTCCCATCATGAAAGCTCCTTTTATGCGCCTTGAAGCTAAGTGAAAAACACTGTTGGTGTCGTGCTTATACACACGACAGGCATGGCTGTGAGAGGGAAAAAGAGGTGTCACGAAGAAACATGGTATTCCAGTTTCTAAATCAGAGCTGATCCTGTCCTGTTTTATAGCTAAGGGGAAACTCAAAGTGAGCCCTCGCTTCGAAGGCGGCCCCTGATATGCCTTACAGCGGGGTAGGCGTGCAACAGCTTCCATGAGGCCTGAGTCGCTCTTCTGCTTTAGTTGAACGCCAGTAAGCTTTTCAGGCCTCCTAGATCCCTCGCGGCAGCACTCGTTTCCGTACAAGGATACTGAGTAACCCCAGGCTCCCCTGGGCTTGCTGGGCCACACTCAGACCCGTAGGCCCATCAGGGTGCCCCTGGGTAGGCCGAGTGAAGGGTAACCCGCTGCACTCTTCCTTGGGCGAGCTAGATATCCCCAGCTCACCAACGGCTTCATGAACACGGTTCTAGCAAGGCCAGCATACCATGGAAGTCGTCCTCGTTGCCCTAGTCTGAGCGGTACTGAGAAAAACTCTCTGCTTACAAGTCCTTCCAGGACCTCATCCCTGAAGTCACCGTATCTCTAGGAGAAAGGCAGCTTGCACAGCAACTTCCACTACAGCACAGTTTTGTGTGGAACACTTCAGGTTTTTGGGAGAGGCACAGGACCCTAGGAGACCTAGGGCAGTCTTTCATCTAAGCAGTTCGCTACACGCAGAGCGCCCTATGCAGAAAAGTTGAATCAGGGAAGAGCCAGGGAGGTAGCTAGGTCTCTTTTGACCTGCCAGTACCCACGGACACTTATGCTGCGTGTCAACCTGGTGATGGTGCCTCATGCGACTGGCTTTGTTTTCCCACCTTGAAAGCTCTTCTTCTGCGCCTTGAAGCTCCCTTAAAAACACTGTGGTTGTCAGGCTTATACTCACGGCAGGCATGGCTGTGAGAGGGAAAAAGAGGTTACACGAAGAGACAGGGTATTTCAGTTTCTGAGTCAGAGCTCATCCTGCCTTGTTATGTAGCTAAATGGAAACTCAAAGTGAGCCCTAGCTTCGAAGGAGGGTCCTGATATGCCATGCAGCGGGATAGGCGTACAACAGCTTCTATGAAGCCTTAGTCACTCTTCTGCTTTAGCTGAAGGCTAGTAAGCTTTTCTGGACTCCTAGACCCCTCGCGGCAGCACTCGCTTCCCTACCAAGGCACTGAGCACCCCCAGGCTCTCCTGAGTCGAAGATCAACATTCAGACACGTAGACCCTTCGGAGTACCCGTGTCTGTGCCGAGTGAAGGAGAGCATGATGCACACTTCGTCGCGGGACCTAGATTTTCTCAGCTCACCAATAGCCTCAGGAACATGATTCTAGGAGGTGCAGCATGCCATGCAAGTCTGCCTGCTTACAGTAGTCCGAGCTGTACTGAGAAAAACTCTTTGCTTACAATTCCTTCTACCACCTCATAGCTGAAGTCAACCTACCTCTAGGAGAAAGTCGGCTTGTGGTCCAAGTGCAACTAGAGCACACTTTCTGGTATAATGCTACAGGCTTTTGGAAGATGCCCAGGAGCCAGGACACCTAGGGAATTCTTTCATTTAGGCAGTTCGCTACACGCAGAACACCCGGCATAGGAAAGTGGATTCTCCAAGACCCAGGGAGTAGCTAGGTCTCTTTTGACTTGTTAGAAAGCACAGATGCTTCTTCTGCGTGTCAACCTGGAAATGGCGGCCTTAGGAGTCAAGCCTTGTTTTCCCGTCTTGAAAGCTCCATTCAAGCGGCCTTAAAGCTACCTGAGAAACACTGTGGTTGTGGGACTTGTATTCACTCCAGGCATGGCTCTGGAAGAACATGAGTTATCTCGAAAGAAAGCGGGTGCTTCCAGGCTCTGGTTAGGAGCATATCCTGCCCTGCACTAGAGCTAAGGGGAATCTTGACGTGCACTCTACCCTGGCCTACAGCTCTGATTTGCCCTCCAGAAGGGTAGTTGTGCAGCCTTTTCCTTGAGTCCTTAGTCACAGTTCTGCATTAGTTTAAAGGTACTAATCTTCTCAGGACTCCAGTCCCACTCGTGCCAGTACCCGTTTCCGTACAAGAACTCTGAGTACCCCAGGGCTCCCCTGGGCTTGCCGGGCCACACTCACACCCGTAGGCCCTTCACTGTGCCCCTCTGTAGGCCGAGTGAAGCATAACAAACTGCACTCTTTCTTGGGAAAGCTAGATTTCCTCAGCTCACCAGCAGCCTCTGGAACACGGTTCTAGCAAGTCCAGCATACCATGGAAGTCTGCCTCATCGCCCTATTCTGAGCTGTACTGAGCAAAACTCTCTGCTTTGAAGTCCTTCGAGGACCTCATACCTGAAGTCACCGTATCTCAAGGAGAAAGACGGCTTGCATTCCAACTTCCACTAAAGCACAGTTTTCTGTGTAACACTTCAGGCTTTGGGGACAGGCACAGGGCTCTTAGGAGACCTAGGGCAGTCTATTGTCTAGGCACGTCGCTACATGTACAACACCCTGTGCAGAAAACTTGATTCTGGGAAGAGCCAAGTAGCTAGCTAGGTCTCTTTTGTCCTCTTAGAAACCACAGATACTTACGCTACGTGTCAATCTGGAAACAGGACCTGATGGGACTAGCCTTGTTTCCCATCATGAAAGCTCCTTTTATGCGCCTTGAAGCTAAGTGAAAAACACTGTTGGTGTCGTGCTTATACACACGACAGGCATGGCTGTGAGAGGGAAAAAGAGGTGTCACGAAGAAACATGGTATTCCAGTTTCTGAGTCAGAGCTGATCCTGTCCTGTTCTATAGCTAAAGGGAAACTCAAAGTGAGGCCTAACTTCGAAGGAGGGCCCTGATATGCCTTACAGCGGGTTAGGCGTGCAACAGCTTCCATGAGGCCTTAGTCGCTCTCCTGCTTTAGTTGAACGCTAGTAAGCTTTTCAGGCCGCCTAGATCCCTCGCGGCAGCACTCGTTTCCGTACAAGGATACTGAGTACCCGCAGGCTCCCCTGGGCTTGCTGGGCCGCACTCAGACCCGTAGGCCCATCAGGGTGCCCCTGGGTAGGCCGAGTGAAGGGTAACCCGCTGCACTCTTCCTTGGGCGAGCTAGATATCCCCAGCTCACCAACGGCTTCATGAACACGGTTCTAGCAAGGCCAGCATACCATGGAAGTCGTCCTCGTTGCCCTAGTCTGAGCGGTACTGAGAAAAACTCTCTGCTTACAAGTCCTTCTAGGACCTCATCCCTGAAGTCACCGTATCTCTAGGAGAAAGGCAGCTTGCACAGCAACTTCCACTACAGCACAGTTTTGTGTGGAACACTTCAGGTTTTTGGGAGAGGCACAGGACCCTAGGAGACCTAGGGCAGTCTGTCATCGAAGCAGTTCGCTACACGCAGAGGGCCCTATGCAGAAAAGTTGAATCAGGGAAGAGCCAGGGAGGTAGCTAGGTCTCTTTTGACCTGCCAGTACCCACAGACACTTATGCTGCATGTCAATCTGGTGATGGTGCCTGATGCGACTGGCCTTGTTTTCCCACCTTGAAAGCTCTTCTTATGCGCCTTGAAGCTCCCTTAAAAACACTGTGGTTGTCAGGCTTATACTCACGGCAGGCATGGCTGTGAGAGGGCAAAAGAGGTTTCACGACGAGACAGGGTATTTCAGTTTCTAAATCAGAGCTGATCCTGTCCTGTTTTATAGCTAAGGGGAAACTCAAAGTGAGCCCTCGCTTCGAAGGCGGCCCCTGATATGCCTTACAGCGGGGTAGGCGTGCAACAGCTTCCATGAGGCCTGAGTCGCTCTTCTGCTTTAGTTGAACGCCAGTAAGCTTTTCAGGCCTCCTAGATCCCTCGCGGCAGCACTCGTTTCCGTACAAGGATACTGAGTAACCCCAGGCTCCCCTGGGCTTGCTGGGCCACACTCAGACCCGTAGGCCCATCAGGGTGCCCCTGGGTAGGCCGAGTGAAGGGTAACCCGCTGCACTCTTCCTTGGGCGAGCTAGATATCCCCAGCTCACCAACGGCTTCATGAACACGGTTCTAGCAAGGCCAGCATACCATGGAAGTCGTCCTCGTTGCCCTAGTCTGAGCGGTACTGAGAAAAACTCTCTGCTTACAAGTCCTTCCAGGACCTCATCCCTGAAGTCACCGTATCTCTAGGAGAAAGGCAGCTTGCACAGCAACTTCCACTACAGCACAGTTTTGTGTGGAACACTTCAGGTTTTTGGGAGAGGCACAGGACCCTAGGAGACCTAGGGCAGTCTTTCATCTAAGCAGTTCGCTACACGCAGAGCGCCCTATGCAGAAAAGTTGAATCAGGGAAGAGCCAGGGAGGTAGCTAGGTCTCTTTTGACCTGCCAGTACCCACGGACACTTATGCTGCGTGTCAACCTGGTGATGGTGCCTCATGCGACTGGCTTTGTTTTCCCACCTTGAAAGCTCTTCTTCTGCGCCTTGAAGCTCCCTTAAAAACACTGTGGTTGTCAGGCTTATACTCACGGCAGGCATGGCTGTGAGAGGGAAAAAGAGGTTACACGAAGAGACAGGGTATTTCAGTTTCTGAGTCAGAGCTCATCCTGCCTTGTTATGTAGCTAAATGGAAACTCAAAGTGAGCCCTAGCTTCGAAGGAGGGCCCTGATATGCCATGCAGCGGGATAGGCGTACAACAGCTTCTATGAAGCCTTAGTCACTCTTCTGCTTTAGCTGAAGGCTAGTAAGCTTTTCTGGACTCCTAGACCCCTCGCGGCAGCACTCGCTTCCCTACCAAGGCACTGAGCACCCCCAGGCTCTCCTGAGTCGAAGATCAACATTCAGACACGTAGACCCTTCGGAGTACCCGTGTCTGTGCCGAGTGAAGGAGAGCATGATGCACACTTCGTCGCGGGACCTAGATTTTCTCAGCTCACCAATAGCCTCAGGAACATGATTCTAGGAGGTGCAGCATGCCATGCAAGTCTGCCTGCTTACAGTAGTCCGAGCTGTACTGAGAAAAACTCTTTGCTTACAATTCCTTCTACCACCTCATAGCTGAAGTCAACCTACCTCTAGGAGAAAGTCGGCTTGTGGTCCAAGTGCAACTAGAGCACACTTTCTGGTATAATGCTACAGGCTTTTGGAAGATGCCCAGGAGCCAGGACACCTAGGGAATTCTTTCATTTAGGCAGTTCGCTACACGCAGAACACCCGGCATAGGAAAGTGGATTCTCCAAGACCCAGGGAGTAGCTAGGTCTCTTTTGACTTGTTAGAAAGCACAGATGCTTCTTCTGCGTGTCAACCTGGAAATGGCGGCCTTAGGAGTCAAGCCTTGTTTTCCCGTCTTGAAAGCTCCATTCAAGCGGCCTTAAAGCTACCTGAGAAACACTGTGGTTGTGGGACTTGTATTCACTCCAGGCATGGCTCTGGAAGAACATGAGTTATCTCGAAAGAAAGCGGGTGCTTCCAGGCTCTGGTTAGGAGCATATCCTGCCCTGCACTAGAGCTAAGGGGAATCTTGACGTGCACTCTACCCTGGCCTACAGCTCTGATTTGCCCTCCAGAAGGGTAGTTGTGCAGCCTTTTCCTTGAGTCCTTAGTCACAGTTCTGCATTAGTTTAAAGGTACTAATCTTCTCAGGACTCCAGTCCCACTCGTGCCAGTACCCGTTTCCGTACAAGAACTCTGAGTACCCCAGGGCTCCCCTGGGCTTGCCGGGCCACACTCACACCCGTAGGCCCTTCACTGTGCCCCTCTGTAGGCCGAGTGAAGCATAACAAACTGCACTCTTTCTTGGGAAAGCTAGATTTCCTCAGCTCACCAGCAGCCTCTGGAACACGGTTCTAGCAAGTCCAGCATACCATGGAAGTCTGCCTCATCGCCCTATTCTGAGCTGTACTGAGCAAAACTCTCTGCTTTGAAGTCCTTCGAGGACCTCATACCTGAAGTCACCGTATCTCAAGGAGAAAGACGGCTTGCATTCCAACTTCCACTAAAGCACAGTTTTCTGTGTAACACTTCAGGCTTTGGGGACAGGCACAGGGCTCTTAGGAGACCTAGGGCAGTCTATTGTCTAGGCACGTCGCTACATGTACAACACCCTGTGCAGAAAACTTGATTCTGGGAAGAGCCAAGTAGCTAGCTAGGTCTCTTTTGTCCTCTTAGAAACCACAGATACTTACGCTGCGTGTCAATCTGGAAACAGGACCTGATGGGACTAGCCTTGTTTCCCATCATGAAAGCTCCTTTTATGCGCCTTGAAGCTAAGTGAAAAACACTGTTGGTGTCGTGCTTATACACACGACAGGCATGGCTGTGAGAGGGAAAAAGAGGTGTCACGAAGAAACATGGTATTCCAGTTTCTGAGTCAGAGCTGATCCTGTCCTGTTCTATAGCTAAAGGGAAACTCAAAGTGAGGCCTAACTTCGAAGGAGGGCCCTGATATGCCTTACAGCGGGTTAGGCGTGCAACAGCTTCCATGAGGCCTTAGTCGCTCTCCTGCTTTAGTTGAACGCTAGTAAGCTTTTCAGGCCGCCTAGATCCCTCGCGGCAGCACTCGTTTCCGTACAAGGATACTGAGTACCCCCAGGCTCCCCTGGGCTTGCTGGGCCGCACTCAGACCCGTAGGCCCATCAGGGTGCCCCTGGGTAGGCCGAGTGAAGGGTAACCCGCTGCACTCTTCCTTGGGCGAGCTAGATATCCCCAGCTCACCAACGGCTTCATGAACACGGTTCTAGCAAGGCCAGCATACCATGGAAGTCGTCCTCGTTGCCCTAGTCTGAGCGGTACTGAGAAAAACTCTCTGCTTACAAGTCCTTCTAGGACCTCATCCCTGAAGTCACCGTATCTCTAGGAGAAAGGCAGCTTGCACAGCAACTTCCACTACAGCACAGTTTTGTGTGGAACACTTCAGGTTTTTGGGAGAGGCACAGGACCCTAGGAGACCTAGGGCAGTCTGTCATCGAAGCAGTTCGCTACACGCAGAGGGCCCTATGCAGAAAAGTTGAATCAGGGAAGAGCCAGGGAGGTAGCTAGGTCTCTTTTGACCTGCCAGTACCCACAGACACTTATGCTGCATGTCAATCTGGTGATGGTGCCTGATGCGACTGGCCTTGTTTTCCCACCTTGAAAGCTCTTCTTATGCGCCTTGAAGCTCCCTTAAAAACACTGTGGTTGTCAGGCTTATACTCACGGCAGGCATGGCTGTGAGAGGGCAAAAGAGGTTTCACGACGAGACAGGGTATTTCAGTTTCTAAATCAGAGCTGATCCTGTCCTGTTTTATAGCTAAGGGGAAACTCAAAGTGAGCCCTCGCTTCGAAGGCGGCCCCTGATATGCCTTACAGCGGGGTAGGCGTGCAACAGCTTCCATGAGGCCTGAGTCGCTCTTCTGCTTTAGTTGAACGCCAGTAAGCTTTTCAGGCCTCCTAGATCCCTCGCGGCAGCACTCGTTTCCGTACAAGGATACTGAGTAACCCCAGGCTCCCCTGGGCTTGCTGGGCCGCACTCAGACCCGTAGGCCCATCAGGGTGCCCCTGGGTAGGCCGAGTGAAGGGTAACCCGCTGCACTCTTCCTTGGGCGAGCTAGATATCCCCAGCTCACCAACGGCTTCATGAACACGGTTCTAGCAAGGCCAGCATACCATGGAAGTCGTCCTCGTTGCCCTAGTCTGAGCGGTACTGAGAAAAACTCTCTGCTTACAAGTCCTTCCAGGACCTCATCCCTGAAGTCACCGTATCTCTAGGAGAAAGGCAGCTTGCACAGCAACTTCCACTACAGCACAGTTTTGTGTGGAACACTTCAGGTTTTTGGGAGAGGCACAGGACCCTAGGAGACCTAGGGCAGTCTTTCATCTAAGCAGTTCGCTACACGCAGAGCGCCCTATGCAGAAAAGTTGAATCAGGGAAGAGGCAGGGAGGTAGCTAGGTCTCTTTTGACCTGCCAGTACCCACGGACACTTATGCTGCGTGTCAACCTGGTGATGGTGCCTCATGCGACTGGCTTTGTTTTCCCACCTTGAAAGCTCTTCTTCTGCGCCTTGAAGCTCCCTTAAAAACACTGTGGTTGTCAGGCTTATACTCACGGCAGGCATGGCTGTGAGAGGGAAAAAGAGGTTACACGAAGAGACAGGGTATTTCAGTTTCTGAGTCAGAGCTCATCCTGCCTTGTTATGTAGCTAAATGGAAACTCAAAGTGAGCCCTAGCTTCGAAGGAGGGCCCTGATATGCCATGCAGCGGGATAGGCGTACAACAGCTTCTATGAAGCCTTAGTCACTCTTCTGCTTTAGCTGAAGGCTAGTAAGCTTTTCTGGACTCCTAGACCCCTCGCGGCAGCACTCGCTTCCCTACCAAGGCACTGAGCACCCCCAGGCTCTCCTGAGTCGAAGATCAACATTCAGACACGTAGACCCTTCGGAGTACCCGTGTCTGTGCCGAGTGAAGGAGAGCATGATGCACACTTCGTCGCGGGACCTAGATTTTCTCAGCTCACCAATAGCCTCAGGAACATGATTCTAGGAGGTGCAGCATGCCATGCAAGTCTGCCTGCTTACAGTAGTCCGAGCTGTACTGAGAAAAACTCTTTGCTTACAATTCCTTCTACCACCTCATAGCTGAAGTCAACCTACCTCTAGGAGAAAGTCGGCTTGTGGTCCAAGTGCAACTAGAGCACACTTTCTGGTATAATGCTACAGGCTTTTGGAAGATGCCCAGGAGCCAGGACACCTAGGGAATTCTTTCATTTAGGCAGTTCGCTACACGCAGAACACCCGGCATAGGAAAGTGGATTCTCCAAGACCCAGGGAGTAGCTAGGTCTCTTTTGACTTGTTAGAAAGCACAGATGCTTCTTCTGCGTGTCAACCTGGAAATGGCGGCCTTAGGAGTCAAGCCTTGTTTTCCCGTCTTGAAAGCTCCATTCAAGCGGCCTTAAAGCTACCTGAGAAACACTGTGGTTGTGGGACTTGTATTCACTCCAGGCATGGCTCTGGAAGAACATGAGTTATCTCGAAAGAAAGCGGGTGCTTCCAGGCTCTGGTTAGGAGCATATCCTGCCCTGCACTAGAGCTAAGGGGAATCTTGACGTGCACTCTACCCTGGCCTACAGCTCTGATTTGCCCTCCAGAAGGGTAGTTGTGCAGCCTTTTCCTTGAGTCCTTAGTCACAGTTCTGCATTAGTTTAAAGGTACTAATCTTCTCAGGACTCCAGTCCCACTCGTGCCAGTACCCGTTTCCGTACAAGAACTCTGAGTACCCCAGGGCTCCCCTGGGCTTGCCGGGCCACACTCACACCCGTAGGCCCTTCACTGTGCCCCTCTGTAGGCCGAGTGAAGCATAACAAACTGCACTCTTTCTTGGGAAAGCTAGATTTCCTCAGCTCACCAGCAGCCTCTGGAACACGGTTCTAGCAAGTCCAGCATACCATGGAAGTCTGCCTCATCGCCCTATTCTGAGCTGTACTGAGCAAAACTCTCTGCTTTGAAGTCCTTCGAGGACCTCATACCTGAAGTCACCGTATCTCAAGGAGAAAGACGGCTTGCATTCCAACTTCCACTAAAGCACAGTTTTCTGTGTAACACTTCAGGCTTTGGGGACAGGCACAGGGCTCTTAGGAGACCTAGGGCAGTCTATTGTCTAGGCACGTCGCTACATGTACAACACCCTGTGCAGAAAACTTGATTCTGGGAAGAGCCAAGTAGCTAGCTAGGTCTCTTTTGTCCTCTTAGAAACCACAGATACTTACGCTACGTGTCAATCTGGAAACAGGACCTGATGGGACTAGCCTTGTTTCCCATCATGAAAGCTCCTTTTATGCGCCTTGAAGCTAAGTGAAAAACACTGTTGGTGTCGTGCTTATACACACGACAGGCATGGCTGTGAGAGGGAAAAAGAGGTGTCACGAAGAAACATGGTATTCCAGTTTCTGAGTCAGAGCTGATCCTGTCCTGTTCTATAGCTAAAGGGAAACTCAAAGTGAGGCCTAACTTCGAAGGAGGGCCCTGATATGCCTTACAGCGGGTTAGGCGTGCAACAGCTTCCATGAGGCCTTAGTCGCTCTCCTGCTTTAGTTGAACGCTAGTAAGCTTTTCAGGCCGCCTAGATCCCTCGCGGCAGCACTCGTTTCCGTACAAGGATACTGAGTACCCGCAGGCTCCCCTGGGCTTGCTGGGCCGCACTCAGACCCGTAGGCCCATCAGGGTGCCCCTGGGTAGGCCGAGTGAAGGGTAACCCGCTGCACTCTTCCTTGGGCGAGCTAGATATCCCCAGCTCACCAACGGCTTCATGAACACGGTTCTAGCAAGGCCAGCATACCATGGAAGTCGTCCTCGTTGCCCTAGTCTGAGCGGTACTGAGAAAAACTCTCTGCTTACAAGTCCTTCCAGGACCTCATCCCTGAAGTCACCGTATCTCTAGGAGAAAGGCAGCTTGCACAGCAACTTCCACTACAGCACAGTTTTGTGTGGAACACTTCAGGTTTTTGGGAGAGGCACAGGACCCTAGGAGACCTAGGGCAGTCTTTCATCGAAGCAGTTCGCTACACGCAGAGCGCCCTATGCAGAAAAGTTGAATCAGGGAAGAGCCAGGGAGGTAGCTAGGTCTCTTTTGACCTGCCAGTACCCACGGACACTTATGCTGCGTGTCAACCTGGTGATGGTGCCTCATGCGACTGGCTTTGTTTTCCCACCTTGAAAGCTCTTCTTCTGCGCCTTGAAGCTCCCTTAAAAACACTGTGGTTGTCAGGCTTATACTCACGGCAGGCATGGCTGTGAGAGGGAAAAAGAGGTTACACGAAGAGACAGGGTATTTCAGTTTCTGAGTCAGAGCTCATCCTGCCTTGTTATGTAGCTAAATGGAAACTCAAAGTGAGCCCTAGCTTCGAAGGAGGGCCCTGATATGCCATGCAGCGGGATAGGCGTACAACAGCTTCTATGAAGCCTTAGTCACTCTTCTGCTTTAGCTGAAGGCTAGTAAGCTTTTCTGGACTCCTAGACCCCTCGCGGCAGCACTCGCTTCCCTACCAAGGCACTGAGCACCCCCAGGCTCTCCTGAGTCGAAGATCAACATTCAGACACGTAGACCCTTCGGAGTACCCGTGTCTGTGCCGAGTGAAGGAGAGCATGATGCACACTTCGTCGCGGGACCTAGATTTTCTCAGCTCACCAATAGCCTCAGGAACATGATTCTAGGAGGTG